>NC_040904.2:77384412-77684412 GCF_004126475.2 Phyllostomus discolor | reverse complement strand
CATGGCCCATGGACATGAACAATGATGTGGGGATTGCCTGAGGGAGTGGGGGGTGCTGGGTACAGAGGGGCAAAAGGGGAAAAATTGGGGCAACTGTAATAGCATAATCAATAAACCATAATTTAAAAAAGAAAATTACACTAAAATATTAATATATATTAATAGTTATAAATTTACTTATTTATTCACTCTTCTTATAATTTGAGAGAAAATAAAATTTCATTAAAATTTATTAAATTATCTATATTACTTAAATGTCAGAAAAATACGCATGGTTCAATACTTTGCCTTAGCACAAACTTAAATAATACTAGATAATTAAAAATATCATATAATTGCATAATTATAAATATACTATAACATTTTCAAGACCCTTAAATGTATTATATTTCCTTCTGTTCACTGAGGAACTTAGCATTTTCTTTACCCATCCTCTTTCTTTTATATTAAATGTTTTCCTATAACTTTCTAGCATATAAACTCTCAGACGTTATTGAAAGTGCCCAACACATAATTAATCCAGGAAGGTGATAGTGTGTTTCACATAGTTGTATTCTACATTGTGACTATCTATTTATTTCACACAGTAGGACTCAATATCTATTGATTAAATACAAATTATTTGAGGTCTATAAATTCTGTACATATCTATTTCTTGTTTCCCACTTGAATGAAACAGATTAGGATATATTTCAAGCAAGGCAGGTCAATTCCTTTCATTCATTTGTAATCTCATTGAAGTTAATAAACCCTATAAGTCACTCTCTAGGAGTCAGTAACTCAGCTGAGAAAACATTAACTCGTTCAGTACACAATGGAACCATTTGTGTTTTGGAGACTGAGTTGCAACAAGTCACCGGTAATCATAAGGTTTATTAAGGGATTTTAGGACACTGAACTGACAACTAAATAAGCAATATTTCACATTTACATACAGTGTGAGAGAAAACACAAAAGTCAATATTATACAAATAGTCCAATATCTGTGCTTAAAAATCTGTAAAATTTAAAAGAACATGTGCCAAACTATTATTTTCTCACACTACTCTTTACAGTATAGGAACTGGTTTAAAGTCAAAACAAAAGATACAAATTCTCTTTTTTTTATCATTCAAAGAAAATATGGTCTAACAAAATAAGCAGGGAAACAGGTAACAATTCAATCTTCTGTCTCTAAAACATTGCAGTTTTATTTTCTTTCCTAAGAAAATTTTATTACATATAGAATACATAGAGCTCAGTAAAGGTGAAGCACACACATCATATTGCATCTGCCTAAGTGAGCATAAAGATATAAAAACTCTGCAACTTGTTTGTTTTTATGTCACTTGAATACCATGTTCTTGGTCTTGTGATCTAAAATAAATAAAAACATATGGACATTATCCCCTCAGAGCTGATGCTAACTTAAAAGTTAACATAAAAACATCTATTGCTATTTTAAGCTTATATGATAGCAATAGAATTTGGTTTTGTTATTAACTTTCAGGAATAAAATTCTGACTGGCTTTCTTTTTCATCTGTTCTCTCCACCTCTCTCCCTCTCTTATATTTATATGGCTGAGGGGACATGGGAAAATGAGACATTGAACAATTTAAGTTTTGGTTTTAGAAGTCAGGATACAAAAGTCAGTTTTTCATCATGTCCCTAGTTATATGTATAAACCTTAGCAAGAGGGTAAAACTGTGGACCTTGGTTTCCCTCATATGTAAAATTTTTGAATTTTTGAATTTTACATAAATTCAAATTTATGATATTCCATCTATTACCTTTCCCTGCATACATACTTCTTATTTATTGCAGATTCCATGATTTTCCATCTCAATAATTTTTATACAACTAACCTCATCTCCCCTAATTCCCTCTCCTTTTGTCACAATTTCTTGTAAATCACCAACCCTAGATAAATCCAGCCATTGTAATCTCCATGTGTGTATAGCAGAGATGTAAAAATGTGTAATTTAATTAATACTTTTATCAACTTCTGTTATCAGACAGCTTTTGAGGCTCTGGAGAATGGAAAATAACAAAACAGGCAAAATCCTTACTTTTATTTTTATGAGAGATGCATATTATAAATAAGATAAATTATGAAAAGTTATTGTTATTAAATAGTGTAAGGCTAAAGTAAAAATAAAACAAGAAAAAATAAGGGGGATTGATAGTGTGTTCAAAGAAGACTTCATGAGAAGGCAACCTTGAATAAGACTTGAAGGAAGATCTGAGGGAAGTGAAGATGTGAACCATACAGGTTGGAAGAGCATGACTAGCAGAAGGAACAGCAAGTGCGAAATCCTGAGGCAAGAGCAGCCTTGGCATGTTTACAAGTTGCAAGAAAGAGGCCAGTATATTTAAGGAGGGGATCAAGAGAGGTTACTATATGTAATTCAAGTCAAAGTGGTTAATAAGATACAAGAGCCTTAGAAGTCATTTAAGAACATACACACATATTGGCAAATGCAATTGAAGGTGGGAGTTGGAAGGTCTAAAATCTGTAGGGCAAGTCAGCATGCTGTAAACTAAGGCAGAAGTTGTTATATAAATGGTTCAAAAATGACTCCCGTATACTGGCTCTTTAGTTGTTTATGTCTTCAAAGGAGGCTAGCAATGTTAGCCTTGTAACTTCAAAAGGCCATTCCACTATTCTGTCAAAACACCTACTATAAGATGATGGACAAGATAGTAAGATTAGTGAATTCCATGAGTACAGACCCATTGCCACACTTCTTTCTATGAGCTCTTTTATCAGTGTAGATAAAGTGACAGTGAATAAGGAATTCTGTATGTAAGTAATGATAATTTTGTCAACAGCATTACACATGGGGAAGGTAAATCTGTATTCAGGGTAAGTTCCTATTCCAATAATAATGTCGCTTCTGTGAAGGAAGTGATCCAATCTAATAAAACTGCAAACCTAAAAGCTGACTGATCACCATGGGGAATGGTGCCATAATGGGGACTCAGTGTTAGTCACAGCTGTCAGCTGATTGGGCACTCAGCCAGCAGAGATTGTAGTTGAGTCAGCAGTGTGGAGTGGAAGTTATGTCCCTGAAGCCATGCATAACCTCCCACAGTGACCATTTTGTCTTATGAGTCCATTGGGTAATAGAATGAGTGGCTGAGGATAAAGGGTGACTGATATCCACGAAATGGTTCATACTATCCACTTAATTATTAAAATCCTCCTTTGCAGAAGTCACACTTTGGTGGGCATTAACATGGGTCACAAATATCTTTTCTTTTTGTCCATTCTGATCAATATATACACATACCTCTTCCCCAGTCATCCTCATTATCATTTCCCAATTATTTTTTCTTCCGAGTCCCTGCCCATTTACCCAAACTGTTTGGCCAGAATCTCTATATAATTGCACATATGGCCATTTGTCCTTCCTAGCACCACTCAAAGTTCTACCCACTTGAGAGAATTCCCTTCATCACTGTCTTTCAGGGATGTCACAGAAAGGAACTGTGGTGCTGCATTTCCCTACTGTCTGGTTGTGCCTGCAAGTAATACAGAACTACCTGTAAACAAGTCCCAGGCTTTCTCTTTCTCAGTCAACTGACTATAGGGAGCTCCCATTGAGGCCACAGATGGAAGCTAGGAGAGACAATGTAACAATAGGAATTGGGGCCATGAGCATTTGGGACAGTCCCTCGGGTAATGGGTAACTTACTTGTGCCTTAAGGGCCTGCGGTAGCCCAGTCTTGTATATACCTCTTCCATTTGATGAGAAAGTGCTGGCTGTGCATATCGAGCTTTATTGCTTATTGGGTCAGGTGACATTCAATTCATAATATACAGCTAAGTTCACATGGTCACTTGAAGACTCATGGTTAGTCACTCTACTGAGGTACAAAAGTCAAAAGTTGCTTCTCAAAAGGAGATTAGTTGTCTCCAGACAGTGACTGCATTTCGCTCCAAACTCATGAGGATTTGTGCTGTGACTCAACCATAGGAATTATGTGTGTGTGTGTGTATATATACACACACATATACACACACACACACTATGTTTGTGTGGCAAACAAATGTGGACAAGTATAAACATTAAATGAATGTGGTTCAAAAGGTATTTATGAAATTCCTTGTATAACTCCTGCAACTTTTCAAGTTTGAATTTATATTGTTTTCATTTGCTTTCTCTGATCATTTCCATCCCATACAGAATTAATATTTACTTTAAACTAAGTCCTCTTTCATGAACATAGTAAACACAACATACATGTGCCAAATCTTTGGGAAGAAAGTGATTTAGATGTGGAAAAAGTTCATTTAAAGATGGTTATGTATATATCCTTCTGCTATATGCTATAAGACATGCTTTTCTAATGGTTATTCATGATTTTAAAACTTTGTATTTTATTTTATTAATTTCCAGTGGGCTGATTCTTTTAAGTAGTAAGGAAATTTTAACAGAGCTAGATGGACTACTCAGCACAGTACAATAATGTGTATTTGTTTTGCCCTTTCCAACCCCACTGCTCTGACAGAGCTTTGATGTCTTTTCTGGACAATTTTGATATTAGTTAATCTAATATTTCCAAAGTGACATTCTTTATTTTTAATAATACCTAGGGAGGTTCAAAACAGCTTCAAGAAATTATGAGACAGAATTATAAAATAATTACTATTTCTTGGAATTTACTCTTTTTTGTGGGAGTTTTTCACTAAATTATTTTTTTCATATAGGTGAAAAACAAACATTTGTATTTTAAGTGTATAGAATATAAACATTTAACCAACTTACTTTTCTACTGAAAATAAGTAATCAAAAACATCATTTGGCTACAAAGGGACCTTATACTTTAATATTTGCCCCTCATGGTGTTAAAAATAGTTTCTTTTATATGGCACAGGAACATATGAAAAATACTTTGTTACAATTAGCTGGGTCATGCTTTAAATTAAAATATTTTTAATATTGTCTTTTCTAAAAATCCACTTATTACACAGGAGAGAGAATTGGAAATCCACTAATCAAAAGCAAAATTTAAATTTATAATCTTAATGTAGAAATTAAAATAAAATGTATGTGGTTTTCTATAGGAACCACATATGTTTAATTCTATTAATTTCTAAGTTTAGAATAAAGAACAATCCTTTCAGTGAAACCCAAATATTACTTGGTGCTTTTCCATAGGAATAGCTCGTTCTACCAAGTTGTTCACTGAAAGTATGTAACCTCTCAAATGTTGAAGGCCTTCAGCACCAACTCAAATGAAATAAATTAAAATTCACATTGGTTCCAATATATTTTTAGTTTGAATTCAATATAGTAGTTTTAAGAAATCTTTAAATGATTAACAGTTCTTTAAAGGACTTTGAAAGATCTCTTAGCTTGTCATGACTTATATATCATATCCTAGGATTCCAGGATCCTGGAAAGATGATGCTTATCTACCTGAATATAGTCACACATAGTAAACAAATCTGCTCATATCATATCTCATGGACTCTTGCTCTGTTCCTGTAAACAGTTATTTTTACTTTTAACCATTTATTTTTATATACACTTAAAATAAATGTTTTAATTTTTAGAGTACAACTTGAAGTAATGATAGATTATTTGAGTATGAAGACACTCCTAAATAAAAGTAGTACTGTTTGAATTTTACATTTGGAAGATATTTAGTCCTGGTTTTACTTACCAGTACTATACCTTCATGATTATGCCATCATAATAATTAAATAAAGTAAAATAACCATAATGGATAATTATTATGTGAATACTTTTGTGCACAAAACTGTTTATCTAAACCATCCAGTACTATATAAATACAGTTTTGTTACAGAACACGGTCAAGGGGGATATGATATACTATTACCAAAAGGATCCCCCACTAGGTTCACTTGTCCACCGCCAAAACAAAGATGTCACTCAATGCAAGAGATTTGTGAAAAGGAAAGGAAATGTTTATTTAAAGCTATACAGACTTAAAGTAGTGACTTAATGTCTTCATTAAAATATTAAAGTCCTTTAGGATACCCACAGATTCACACTGATCTTCATTCTTCCTCTGCCCTGATTTGGGGTACTATATCTCAGGAAAAGAAGTAGATTCAGGCTCCCGACACCATCAGCTGTGTAATTGGCCAGGATCAAGCCACGTGGTTCTCCTTGGTGAAGCTGCAAGGGCATCTCCACTCTGCCAAGACCACATGGTTCTCTGCTAAACCTGCATGATAATTCTCCCTCACAAGACTGTGGGAGTTCCCACTCTGGCCAAAGCCATGTGGTTCTCCCCTTAATGGCTGCTGAGTCTGGGTTTAAATCCCCATGCCAATCTTCCTCTGGAGCCCCATTTCCAACTCCTTCCACAATCAGCTACACTTGCCAATACTCCTATATCCTTCCAGCTTTACTGGGCTGCCATAGTGAGTCTGGGCATGCGTGGCCCCATGGCACGGAGCCAATCATCTCCAAGCTCCCACACAGGCACTGTGACCAGGGGGAGTTGCCTCCCAGTCACATCTTGGGATGGAGTGACTTCTATCCCCCTGGCTCCAAGCATGGCCAAAGCTATTTAACATATCTATGAAACCAGTTAAAGGTTGTAGATATGTTAAATGACCATGTCAGAGGTTAGCTGCAAAGCTGTTGCTGTACAAAACATCCTTGCATGTTCCTGCTCCATGTGTCCCCTCCCCCAACTCATACCTATGGGGGAAAGGGGTGAGGACATCCTATTATTCTTTCTAATATTTCCTGGACACCTTGAGTTCTGGACCCCTTTTTCAAATCCCTATTTGGGGCCCCCCTCTGGGCTGCACACTGTTTCAGTTTCTCAGTAAGTTTTTTATGTTCCACTACTGTGTCATTTTGTGTGTGAACCATGTATATCTTTAATAAATAAATATACACTTTTAAGACATGTGATCAAAATTGCTTTTACTGTTATCAAATTCTCTACCTCATAGACTGTTCCTCCATATTCTGAAACTATTTTTCCTATTAGACAAACTGTTCAAATTGGTACTGTGTATAACATGGTTTTGATTAATTTCTAGACTAGTCAATACATAGGAAAATATTTGTTTTTATTGTCATGAAAACATTTTTTTAATTCATAAATGTAATTAGGGACAAAAGGATATAAATTTTTAAAAATACTTTTAGCTAGCCTGGATTTTCTCAAACTCAACTTTTGTCTCAATATATGTTTATTCTAAAGTGATTATTAAATATTCATCTTATGTTTAATTGAATATAGAATGCTTACAGTGAAGGACATTTTCCTTATAAAAGAATCCATATAATTAGACACATTCTGTTTTATAGCCTGTGTTCTTTATCAACATACTCTGTAGGCTTCTCTGGAAGTTTTTTTTTTGAATATTCTTTAAATTTGTGGCAAGAGGGTTAAGTGGAGGGCAGGTATATAAAGTGAATAACGTATGTACTCTGCTGTAAATGAAAAGATTGTTAACATGTATATTAAATTAAGCTTTTTGTTTGTATTGTTTAATTCTCAGTTACTACTACACATAATATTTCAAATATTTATGGGCACCCTAGTATGTACACCAGCATGTGGTAATGTTTTATTGTTCTATTGCATTTTCCTTCCACCAATCTGAAAGATAGATCATTTTTTTTTTTTTTGTAGTGTACATTTTTGAGATGTTAAAATGTAATCTTAAATAAAGTTAAACATTTATCAATATGTTTATTCATGTCTCTTAAAATACAAGGGCATTAGAATACTTTAATAACCATTTTATCTTCTTTCACTTACACATTATTTTTTAATGATTTTAGGTATAGTATTCTATCTCAAAATACAATAAGGTGATTTCAAAAAAAAAGGAACTTCAAAATATAAAATAATTTTTCTCCACTGGAGAAATTTTCCAGCACATCCTGGCTGGAAAATTTCTTCTGGAGACTAATTTGTTTATGAAAAACTACTTCAGGTTGATGTCCCAACTGAAAATACATTTAATTTACTTGTCCTTTAAAATGTCTAAGTACATTCAATGCAATTATCTTTCCAATATTTGAAATGTCACCCAGGAGACCCATCATGGAGAATTCTATTAGTTTCTAATGTATTAACTATTTTTAAACAAATATAATGGTGATTTATGTTCAGTCATACCATAGTATGGAATATGATTGATTACAAGGACCCATGTGTAAGGTACTAGTTATGTTGACAAAAGTAACAAATATATAAAATTAAAATAGCTTGCTATTTTGATGACATCAAGACAGATTTAAATATAATTACAAGATTATTTTAAAATATGGGGACAGACTTATAGATGGAGACTAGGATAACAGCCAGTTGGTGGGGGAAGAGTAGGAGGGTGGAGGGATTGAGCTAAGAGGAAAAAAAAACTCATAGATATGGACAAGAGTGTGGTGATTCCCAGGGTGGAGGGCTACAAGGGGACTAAAGGGCAATGGAAAAACACAATAAAGATTAAATTTAAAATCTAGCAATGTTTGAGCTATAAAAAGTAAAAAAATAAAGTAAAAATAGCCTTCATCTAAATTTATGAATATAATAATTGATAACTGATCACAGATTTTGAAAATAAATGGAATAAAATATGTGGACATCTAATTGAATTAAGCATTTTATATTTTGTTGCTTAAATCATCTAACTGATGGTTATTGAATTTCCGAGTCAGCCTGTACTTTGAGTGATAAGAAATAGTGTCTGAGTTAAGAGATGCACACACAAACACACAGGTGCACACACAGAAAAATCCATCCTATGCCTTCGAGGAAAAGAAAAGCTTAAAGCAGCAAAACAAAATACCCTGTAGTCAGTTTCTTTTGAGTGTGAGTTTTTATTATATCAAAGCATTGGTTTCTCTTGAGAACTAGACTTATGCAATCAAAAGTTCCATGTATAGTGAGGAAAGGGAAATGATTAACTGCTGAACAAGAGAACATAAATAAATTTAAGCAGTCCTTCACTAGATTTCTAGAGATAAACTTATTTTTGGAGCATTCTAGAATTTTTCATTTTCTAAAGTGTTTCTCTCCTATGTTACTTCTGAAATAATGTTTTTATAAGAAATTTTTAGAAGGTGTTTATTTGAAAGGATCAATGAAAGAAAAATGATAAAATAATTACTAAAAAATTTAATGTAACCATTGATATTAGAAAGATTGTAAAAATACTACATACAATACTACATACAAAAATGCTACATACAAGGGCACATCTTTTAAAATCTAGAGATAAATTGTTTATAATCAAACTATAAATTACTAAAATTAACTATACAAGGAACAGAAACTTCAGCATACAAAAAAGTACAAAAGAGACCAGAAAGGCAATTAAGATTACTCATTAAAACAAAGACAACAGAACCACATTGCTTTACACTGAGAAAAGGCTAATTTATAAAGACTTTTACCCAAATTAAGTAAATGCTTTTATAGCATATAAAATGAAACCCCCCCCCAATTAATGTGATACACTGAAATAACATTAATTCCAAAACCATAAAAAATTACATATGTGTTACTGTTACGGAAAAGACGATTCAGATGGCCTGGGAGTTTACAAAGTGGGGTTTATTCACTCATGCAGACCCAGAGGAGATAAAATCCAAATTTTGGGCAATGAGTTTAAGCTGGAAGCTTCTTTATATGCTTGTTACACAGGCAGAAGGAGGAGGGGAAGGAGTGCAACTGCTAAAACGGGGTTAGTGTACGACCTTGAGATAACTGCTTATCTTGGAATGGCAGCTGTCTGGGAATGGCTGCTGGTCAGCTCCTATCTAAGAATAGCTACTGCTCAGCTATGTCCTGTCACATTACTATCATATGTGTATGATACTGTGTGTGTGTATTCAACCCCTTAATTCACACAAAACTTTTATCAGTCATTTTTCATAATACATATTATGTAGTGCTCCTTTTACTATTTTAGAATAAAACTCCCTAATTGATAAACTACCTTTACACATATAAAAAATAAGCATGTTATCCCAACTGCAATGTAAGGATTAAAGATAACTACTAGTAATCTATTTCAATATTAAATGCTCACCTTAACTTCACTAGAAAATGTGCACTCTGATTCTGATGTCTGTGCCCACATGAGGAACCCCCATGGATACGCAGTTTCAAATGGAGAATCATCAAGTTCAGTTAGACTAGTTACTCAACATGAAGGCATGTTGAGTGAAGGCATTTTAGAAAGTGATTGTCAACTCTGTTTTAACTAAACTAATTACAGTATCTTCTTAATTATTTGAAAGGTTAGCTTGTTTACTAATTTTCCTACTGTAGAAGGCTTTCAGCCACAATTAGATATGCATAAAACTTATTAGAATGTTATTCTATGACCAAACATGGTTTTGTAACAGTACAAAACCAGAAAAATGTTTCAATGTTATAAAATTTAGAAGGAAAAATTATTATATAACACAGTAAATCAAAATTATGTTTTAGTCATATGTGCTAAAAAGGAATTTGAACAATTTTAACAGCTGTTTTAATAAAAATATAAATTCAATTAAAGCAGAAGGGGTTAGCAAATGATAAAGACTGTCTGCAATATCAATAGCAAGCATGATTACAGAGAAATTCTGAAACCATTTTCAAGATTATGATAAATAAACATTGTCTTGTACTCATCAAATTTTAAATACTCAAATTAAAGTTCAATATTAAAGTGAATGTCAAAGTATGTAGGTAATAAAATTACATAATAAAAAATAAAATATCTTTATATGCTAATGAAAAAAATTATACAGAAATTTAAGAAACTTTAAAAACTTTACTAGCATAAGTAAAGGAATTTGGTAAACTGGCTAGATGCATGGAAAATGCACACGAGTCAGTATTTTCATCCAGTAATCAAAATAACCATCTAGAAATACAATTGGAAAATAAATTTCATTCTAAATAACAATAAAAATTATACATTTACAACAAAGTTATAGGATTTTTTAGCAATTTATTTTGTTATAAGCAAACGATATTTTTCTTTTCCCATATTTATTCCTAATATTTCTGGCTATATCTTATATATCATCTAATGCAGTAATAGTACTGGTAAATATTATACCTAAATCTTATCAAAATATAAATCAAGAGCTGAACTAATGGATAAAACTAGTGATAATAGAATTTTGGTAATTTGGGGGTTAACTATTTTTCTCCTTTTCTACTAAAAATAAAATGAAACCAAGTCAAGAAAGCTAAGTTTGTAGAAAAACATAAAACATCAAATGTCAGTGGCAAGTGCAAATATGTAGAGCAAACATGATCTTGGTTCAAATAATTGAATGGCTGCCTGGGAAACTCAGATAAGAGGGAAACACTTTGGATCCCCAAGGCTCCCACATTTTACCCACAATTAGTAGCATGAATACAGTCATGTTCATGTTCATAGCCTGACGAACACGCTCCATTTTGCAATGATGTTTCATTGTGTGAAATCTATTGGTGGCATCTATTTCTCATGACAGAAAGAAAAGGGGAAAAAGTCCGAATGGCTTACTTAGTTTCTGTAACATTGAAGAAGTGATATTTCTCTGAGTTATTTGGGATCTAACTATATATACTAGTTACTAAAAAGTCTAAATTTTCAAAAGTTTTGATAATATTTTTTAAAATATTAACTCCTCCACACTCTCAGCTATAGAATAATATCTTTGTATGGTTTTCGACTTGTAAAGAAATCTGAAATAGAGGAATCCAACTGATATCCTGATTCTGGGTCCCTTTAGTTATATTTGGAAATGTTATTCACAGTATTATGAAAATTACCACAGCACTATATTGAGTGTCTAGGAGAGAAAAAACTTTAACATAACCACAAATGAAATGGTAAAGAACTTGATTAAGCAAAACCAGCAGATTAAATTGCCCTGAGGACTGGATAAATAAGCACCACAAATGAGGAAGATTTACCCTTTTAATCAACCAAGACTGCACCTGCTGCATTGGTTGTAGTATCCAGGTAGACTGACAAGTTTATCCAATTCAAATACATGCAGCAGAGGAATATTCAAGGTTTATGAGGTCCCATTTTTTAGAGGAAGGTAAGAGATATAAGATTTAGTAAAATCAGCTAGGAAATTTTAACATATTCCAATATCCTGAAGATGGTTCTGTAGTTGATCTAAAAAAAGAACAAACAAACAAACAAACAAACAAACAAAACAAGTCTATTGGCCAGAGAAAGTGCTAATCTACTGCTTAGTGAAGGCGCTTGTGTTAATGAACACTCTACAAACCAACCCATAATCAGTTACATAGATTATGAACCTTCTAACTCAAAAACATTTTTAAGAAAAGATAAGACTACCTCTTTAGAGGCCTGAATTTTTAAAATATGATTATTATTTTGAGGGAAAATAAGAGGAGGGCTCTCAAGGAACTTGTACAAATGCCATATCTATCCAAAGGGGGTAGGATTGAGGGTGGGAGGCAGGGATGGGTGGGGCAGGAGGTGTAGTAGGGGGAAAATGGAGACAATTGTACTTGAACAACAATAAAATATTATAAAAATAAAATAAAATAAAATATGGTTACTCTGATTTTACATTTATTTTTAAATTAATGTATTTGACAGATAAAATATCTAGTATTGGGATTTCCTCTTATTACTTCACATGTACAAACTTTCAGATTTTTAAAAGGATTTAAGGGAATATTTTTCAGATATTGTCAATAATAAGAATTCAAACTATATCTTCAAGAGATTAGAACTGCCTCAGTATTAGATGTCAGAGCATAATCTGTCTTTGTTGGAGATAGGGTTTTTGAGATTTGAAAGGTAATTTACATGTAATCTGACTCAAACTCCTACTCTACAGACATACACATTGCACCTGGAATGTGGAACAAACATAAATAAATCAGCAATGTTATAGAAGGTCTGAATAACACAACTAGCAAACTATTTGACATATATGAAATATTACAATTTACAGTTTTTCATGTTAATGTGATCACATAATTGATGATAAAATTTAACAAATTTGAGGCCACAAGACGAAGTCACTTATAGAGTGGTCAATAGCAATAGAGAAAGTAAGCCATAAGGTAATACCATGGTAAATGAGCACTCAATGCACAAAATGCTTGAAAACTCAAAAAATAAAATAAACTATTAAATAACTCAAAATTGAACAAAGAAAACCCACTGGCAATTATAAACTACTTTAAATTAAATAATAAAAATATGTAAAAACTTGTGGTAAACTTAGAACAAAATGTACATACCCTTAATGTATCACCTAGTAAAAAATGTCTAAAGACTTTATGTATATTCATTTCAAGAAAACAAAACACACAAATATCTTGGAAATTATATCCACTGAATTTAGAGGAAGGAAATAATAAAACAGAAAACAAACATATCATGAAATAAAAACAAGGTCAAATTAGTTTCAAATGACTAAAAACGTTGACCATTTAACGGAATGGTTAGAAAAACATGTAAAAAGCAAGAATAAAATAATATCAAATATAAAAAGTAAATATCACCCAACATATGAAATATATACTAAAAGCAATAAGTTTGAGGCAATTTTCTCCAATGACTAAAAAATATGGAGAAACTGATAAATTTCTAGAAATAGGTAACTTTTAAAAACTGAAAGAAGTAATACGATTTCTCAGTACCAATTTAAAAAGTAAATCTATGGCCCCAAATCAAGGCCAGCAGTTTGTTGGTTTCAAGCAGGAGCCCAAGGAAATGTCTTTCTGTAGTTCATTAGTCATTTCAGAATTTAGGAAATGTAATGGCCAATTTATTAGAAAGAAACATCTAAATCAAATGAAAAAAATAAATAAAAATATTTCCTCCATTGAAATATCCAGGCCAAAATGTTTTTCTCAATGATTTATTCTAAACATTTTATAGGGATTTTATTTCCCAAACCTGGCAAGTACACTAAAGGAATAGAAGCACAGCCTCTAAGAGAGCTAGAGGCTGGCCTTTCACTTTCAGTAAGGTGCTAGTGTTGCTAAGAATCGGTAAGACAATCAGAGATAGGCCGTGGTGCTCTTCTTCATAAATTTGCATCAACATTAGACAAGACTCTTCCGGAAACTCAACAGATCAAGAAAAAACAGGACCACTCCCCACTCACACAGATTTAGAGAAGACAAGAACATTGTTCAAACTACAAAAATAACCAAATCTTTCAATATATTGATGATATACATTACTGCTGCTTCCTTATCAATGACAACTTTAGTCGCACATTGTTCTTCTTAGCTTCTAGATAAGAAATGCTAGAATACCAAACCCTAGAATTGTTACGGATGAATGAGTGGCCAGAGGGGAAATAAAGGCAGAGCCCTCACTATTACAATCTAACAAAGAACTTAATACAGGAGGCTAAAAGCAAAACCTCACGTGGTTTGACCCAGTAATCCTGAGCCTGGTCTGATAAAGCTCCCAGTAGTCCTGAACAACAAGTGAAACTGTGATAGTGTAGGAGCAGAGAGCCTTTGAAAGTTTGTGGGTATCATCTCCAATATCTGGGGAAAAGAAAACCTTGGGGCTGTATATTCATCCCAAGACCTGGAAGGGGGAAAAAGGAGGGGTCTGCTGTGCCCAAAGAAAGGGCCCATAAACAACTTTGGTTAACTGACTGCCTCCCATCACATGTGCAAAATGAACAAATGGAGTCTGGAGGGAGATTTGGGCTAACAGACCCCCATCCATACCTATATTTAGGTAGTCACATCACCCCCCAGAAAGCTGGCACCACTTTCACCTGATAATCAAAATGTAACTTCTTCACACCCCACCAACTATGTAAGTCCTCAGAACAAAAGGCTTTCCCTCTTGGCCTCTTCTCTTGGCCTTGTGGCTTTCTTGTCATGTGTGGGGGGTGGACCCCTGGCCAGCCAGCCACTGGCCAGAGAGCCCCTGGCCACTTCTTTTGGCCATCTGGGTGCTGGCCACCCAGCCTTTGGCCACCTTACTTTTGCCACCCTTGCTCTAGCCATCCTTGTTTTGCTTTCCTATTAGAACTTAGTGTTATTAAACTTTGTTTGCGGGCTAGTAGGCTCACTGGCCTATAATACTTTACTGCATTGGCAAGAAGAAATGAGTTTCTGGGAGTTTCTCCCATAACAGAATCATCTCTACTTCCTTATACTTTCCAATCTAGGGCAAAGCCCAATTCCTTAACTACACAGAAAAATCCCCTAACAAAACAATTGCTGTGTAAGCAAAGACTCTGTTACTAAGAAACTGCTTATTTCCCATGGTGTGTTCTCACCCACATTACAAGTCAACAAACCCAACTTGGTTCAACTACAAGTGTGTTCCACATAATCCTTTTTTTTAGAGGATACACACTTTACATATATTTGAGCTTAGCATTTTGAACACACTTGTAAAACAGTGTGAGAGCCTGTGAGATGAAATTGGGAATTGGGGGAAGAGAATTCCAGTGAAGGGAGCCCTTGAAGGATTTTAAGGAGGGTAGTATGGTGATTGCCCTGGACTTTTCATCATTTTATAAAACCCTAAAATATTCATACAGTGCACATTCCACATTGTACTAGTTCAATGATGAAACAAATTCATTTCTTACTGATTTTATTTGATTCATTTTTAAAAAGATTTATTTATTTATTTTTAGAGAGTGGGGAAAGAAGAGAGAAAGGGAGGAAGAGAAACATCAATGTGTGGTTGCCCCTCACACAGTCCCTCCTGGGGGCCTGGCCTGCAACCCAGGCATGTGCCCTGACTGGGAACTAAATTGGTGACCCCTTTTGTTCACAGGCCATCACTCAAGTCACTGAGCCACACCAGGGTTATTTGACTCTTAACTTTAATTTTAATCCATTAGATTAATTGCAAGGCTTACTAGAATCACTGAATGAGTAGGTTGTTTAGGTTAAGCAATTTGATAACAATCTGCTCTTTGGTATCTTGTCTGCAATCTTATTCCTTCCAAACTAGCTCTGCCACTGAAAATTATCTAATACAAATGTGGATGGGACAAAAAAGAAAAAAAAAAGAAAGAAAGAAAGCTCTGTAGTAAATCAATCTGAAAGTACCCTTACAAGGCGATCTAATCATACATTCTTAGCTGTGCAGGTCCAGCCTTGGGACTGTAACTTCCACAGTAAAAGATTATCTTTGCCTTAAGCAAGCCCTGACCACAGCTTTTGTGCATCTAGATTAATACTCCTTTGAAATGCCTCTTTTTTTGAAATGCCTCTAACATAAACACCCTGAGGAGAGCACATAATCTTGTTATCTGTCCTATAATCTGATCACAGACATTCCCCTGCCTGGCTTTTCCCTGCCCTTATGTAATCTCCTGTTTCCTCCTCAACTTCAAAAGCATGAAACAAACCAAAGACTATCATTCTGGGAAGCATTCTGCTCAGCCCTTTGAGCTCTTATTTCCAGGAGTGTCCTCTGGCTCAAATAAACTCTAATAAACTCATGAAAATTTTCTGCAGGTTTGGATGTCTTGTGTTTACCCACACACAAGAGTAATTCTGACTATAAGAGAAATTTTTTTGTGTGGTAACAAGACATAGTCACTTCTTTGGTCAAATTCCTACCCACTCTTTCCACTATTGGCTTTATTGCTGATAATCAAATGCTCCTGATCCGTGGTCTTAATGTTTTCACTGCTCAAAATACTCTCATGGTAGATAGCTTCATGCTAACTCCCTCATTCTAGTCAAATTTCTACCCCATTGGGCCCTGTTCTTACCACTTAACCTCCATTGCCACCCATAATCCGGTCACTCTGGTTCTGTATCACACACTACAATGTCTGAGTGCATTAATTGTATACTATTAGATTCTATCTTAGCATAATTTAAAATCTAAATACATAGTCAATGATAAATACATTAATTAAAAAGAAAAAGTTGGAAAAGTTTGTTACAAACAGAAGTTGGTGTCATTCTGTTTCCAGTCTCTTCTGTTAATTCTGTTGCTGGGGCTTGGTTTTTCTCGGGCAACTCAGTAAAAAACTACATATCAGCGAGATGAAAGTGGATGAGTAAGAGGTTTGTTAACACACCCTCAAGGGAGAGAACAGGACTGCTGAGAAATGTGACAAAAAGGCTTAACACAGAAGAAGCAACAGGAGAGCCTGGGTGGGGCTGCCTTAATCCACTGAGAAGTCAGAAAAAGGGGCCCTGGGGACAGGTTTGGGGGATAAGCCTGGGACAAGCTGCTAGCTGCTCACTGCCTTGGAGTTTAGGAGACACCACGAGTGTCTGTGAAGAGAGGAGTGGGGAGGGAAGGGAGGAAAGGGCATGGTGCAGGCTGCTCCCCAGAGGGAGAACATACAGGCTGGGTTCTTTATCTTGAGGCTTTTATCACTTTCTTGCAGGTGGGAATGTTCAGGGAGGTCTCAGGGGAGGTTTCAGTGGAATGTTCATCAGTTCTCCAGGTGTGCCTTTTCGGGCCGTGGTCTTTTCTGACTGGCCAGTGGCAGGGCAGGGGTTCTTTAGTAATTGCAGTTGGTTCTGGGGTCGCTCACCTGTTTTTGCTGCTTTTCTGGGCCTGTAGATGAAACACAGCCGAAGCCTAGATGTTATGTCTAGGGAGGAGAACATCTGTACCTGGCTATAAAGTACTCGGTCATTGTGTTCGACTACCTGTCTCAGTTTCCCTAGTCATTTGACAAGGAATTTTCTTAGCTTCTCAATATCCTGTCTCAAATCTAAATACAGTAATTTATTTTTTAAGTTTGAGGTAAGTGAAATAAAAAATTAATTAAACATAAAACATATTTTCATTAAATTCCACTAATTTTTATTGTATACTAGACATGGTACACAGTTATTAATTAATAGGTATGACCTAACATGAGAACAAAATACTTTTATAAGAAAGCTTTAATCAAATACTTTTTCTTACTAAACTTCACATCTGTATTGCTATCTGGAGGTGGAGCCGCTATCAGAATGCAGGTTCATTTCACCATGGTAAATGATCTTGAACATTCATTATAGTTGCTATTTACAGAAATTTTTACTCTTTTATAAGTTAATGAACAAAATAGCAACTTGTCATCTTATAATGTATCACAAGACAAATTGAGGGAGATGTGCTGTTTTCACCTTCCTGATGAAACTCAAATGTGATAGATGAAATGTCAGAGCGTTGTAATATATGCAACGGCTAATAGCTTACTAATCTTACTTGATATTTGATGCACCAAATTAAGACAGATTTCTACTTTGCATCTACTTCTAAGTTTTCTTTAACATCCTTGCCAATTAAAAATATTAGACTTTTTAGTTTAAACCACAGTTTATTTAGTATAGCAAAGAGATGCACAGGTATTAAAAGTAAGGTAGTGGAAGTATTTAAATCAATCTACTATTATATATAATGTATAAAAATAAATAATATTTAACATATAGATATATCTATGTTATAGAAATGTTTCTATGTTTATATATTTATACATATTATATATTGCTATGTCATATATTTTATATTATATATGCAAAAAAGGGGATGAAAGCTTAATTTAAAAACTACTTTGAAAAATATATTTGGAGAATATAATTTTCTAAAAGCTTAACTACTCCTATATTTGTCATTAGTTGTAAATGATAAAATATACTATGACAAGATATTTCCCTTTATTTTCCCTCTAATTGATTATATTTTTAATAATTATACCTTAAAACAAACATATTTCACATTATTTCCTTGTGTGTTCCATAAACACACACCTACAATATTTGTTATAACCTGGTATGTCTTAAATATTACAGCATGTATATTTGGATATAAACATTGGCATGAGATATACTATGTAATATAGTACTAGTAATCTGACATTTACAATAAAAATGAGAGTATTCTGATGTTCAATTTTAACTTTCTAAAAAAGGAAAGTATATGATGTGTGGGATGTAATATTGTTCCATATATTAAGGGATTGCTCAAAGAATGAGAAAATTGTTTTAAATGAACATGTTTTAGTTGTTGCTTTCATCTAATGCCTTAAGAATGTATGTTCATTAATCTATTGTAAAAACTATGGAAGATCTAACAATTTATAAACTGAATATCCCTCCAAATTATAATCATTTGCTGATATTTGTATGCATTTTCTTTTTATTGTTATTTTTTATTATTTTAAAAGATTTTGTGCATTTATTTTTAGATACAGGAGAAAGAGAGAGGGAGAGAAACATCATGGCATGGTTGGCTCTCACACACCCCCTACTGGGGGCCTGGCTGGAAACCCAGGTATATACCTTCACTCCAGAGGCCAGCATGCCATCCACTGAGCCACACCAGCCAGGATGTATGTATTTTCTGAGTGACTTCCCTCTTCCTAATCAGAAAATGATTGAATCAGAATTTCCATTATCTAATGAATTCAGAAGTGAAAATTATGTTCATTCAATTTGCTACTCATTGTAAACTGCCTTGTGTTTCAGACCTGGCAATCAGAGTAGTTGTGTTGCATTGCACTGTAAAAATCTTACTTTGTTTTACCTTTCGCTTTGGCTTTTGATGGGCTCATGTGTATTTATGTCCCAGGACACATTAAAATTTTCATTGCGTTTAAAGTTTCAGAATTCTAATACATTTTTGCTCTGAATCTGGGGTCTCAAAGACAAATATTTTCATTGTTTTAGGGCAGTCATTTTCAACCTTCCTAAACTCATAGACACATGAAGTCATTACTAAATATCTGCAGCACACCAAAAAATACATTATGTTTTTTGGCAATTTGACAAAAAAATAAATGTGTAATTTTAATTCATTCACATTGGATGGCTATTGCTGTGTTGACTATCGTCTTTTTTTTTTTTAACTTGACACTCTAAGGGGAAAGATGTCAGTGCCACTGATTAAATAGTCAGGTATCACATATTTTAAAAATTCTTGCAACACACCGGTGTGCCTGCGGTAGCACACTGGTTGATAATCTCTGTCTCACGGAATGGGTGACTTCAGAGCTTTAAACTTAAAATCCACCCATAATGTGGTTAGCCATCCAACTAAGTAAAGGACGTTTTAAAGTCTTGGATTCCCAAAACTCGAATTAAAATGACCTAATTTTAATCTTAAAAGAAGCATAATTAGAATATGATTATAACATCATATAAGGACACTTAATTTATCCTATTAAAACCTGATTCAAAAATTAATATGTAATTAAAAGAAATTGTCTATGTGAATGGTAGAAAATTAAAGGCTCAAAAGTCAGAAGTGAACAATTTAGTCAGCAAAATTCGGGATAAAGAGACACTGTGTTCTCAGAAAAGGGATGGAACTACTTTAAAAAGCCTCATAATTGTCTGGGTGATAACATTTCTCCAAAGTAGTAATTTCTTTTTGCTCTGTATTGGTACTTTATGAGCATTCTGCCAGTTAGTAGTTTCATTTTCCATATAGAGTGATTTTTAAAAATATTTCCAACATAGATACTATAAACATCATGATTTCTTTTATTAAAATATATTTTATGATGCTATTACATTTGTCCCATTTTCCTCCTTTCATTCCCCTGCACCTTACACACCCCCTCCCACCCACATCCCCCCTCTTTAGTTCATGTCCATGGGTCATACATATAAGTTCTTTAGCTTCTATATTTCCTATACTATTCTTACCCTCCCCCTTTCTATATTCTACCTGCTGTCTATGCTACTTATTCTCTGTACCTTTTCCCTTCTCTCCCCCTTCCACTCTCCTGTTGATAATCCTCCATATGATCTCCATTTCTGTGTTTCTGTTCCCGTTCTAGTTGTTTGCTTAATTTGCTTTTGTTTTTGCTTTAGGTGAGGTTGTTAATAATTGTGAGTTTGCTGTCGTTTTACTGTACATATTTTTTATCTTCTTTTTCTTAGATAAGAGCCTTTAATATTTCATAAACTAAGGGCTTGGTGATGATGAACTCCTTCAACTTGACCTTATCTGAGAAGCACTTGATCTGCCCTTCCATTCTAAATGAAAGCTTTGCTGGATAGAGCAATCTTGGATGTAGATCCTTGCCTTTCATGACTTGGAATACTTCTTTCCAGCCCCTTCTTGCCTGCAAGGTCTCTTTTGAGAAATCAGCTGACAGTCTTCTGGGCACTCCTTTGTAGGTAAATGTCTCCTTTTCTCTTGCTGCTTCTAGGATTCTCTCCTTATCTTTAATCTTGGGTAATGTAATGATGATGTGTCTTGGTATGTTCCTCCTTGGGTCCAACTTCTTTGGGACTCTCTGAGCTTTCTGGGCTTCCTGGAAGTCTATTTCCTTTGCCAGAATGGGGAAGTTCTCCTTTATTATTTGTTCAAATAACTTTTCCACTTATTGCTCCTCCTCTTCTCCTCCTGGTACTCCTATAATGTGGATATTGGAACTTTTAAAGATGTCCTGGAGGTTCCTAAGCCTTTCCTCATTTTTTAAAATTCTTATTTCTTCATTCTTTTCTGGTTGGATGTTTCTTTTTTCTTTCTGGTCCACGCCATTGATTTGAGTCCCAGTTTCCTTCCCATCACTATTGGTTCCCTGTTCATTTTCCTTTATTTCACTTAGCATAGCCTTCATTTTTTCATCTAATGTGCAACCAAATTCAACCAATTCTGTGGGCATCCTGATTAACAGTGTTTCAAACTATGCATCTGATAGGTTGGCTATCTCTTCATCGCTTAGTTGTATTTTTTCTGGCGCTTTGAGCTGTTCTTTCATTCGGGCCATCTTTTTTTGTCTTGATGCACTGTTGTGTAGTGAGGGACAGAGCCTTAGGTGTTCACCAGGGTGGGGTTGCCCACATTTCTGGGTTGTGACACTGTATGTGGGGAAAGGGTCCAAGAAGTAACATTGGCTCTTGCTCAGCTCTCTGCTGGCTTGCAGTCACTTCCCCCACTACCCACAAACAAATTGAGCCCTTCTGATGCGGATTCCTGGGTGGGTGGGCTTGTGTACGTTCTAGGACCCTGTGGGTCTCTCCAATGAACTCTCCTGTGAGGCTGGGAGTTTCTTCCACTGCCGCCTCAACTCCCACAGTGTTTTCAATCAGTGGCTGAGGCTTTATTTCCCCATGTTAGAGCTGTGGGCCGCTTGGTCTGTCTTGCTCCCCAATTGTTCCTCCCAGTTTATCTTCAAGCAATTGTGGGACTACCAGCTCCACCAGCAGGTGGTAATCTTGCTGGCCATAGCCTTGCCAGCCAGATGCAACCTTGTGCGCCCTGCTCCAAAATCTGGTGCTGGGCCCGCCAGCCACTGCCTTGCCTGCCCTGGTCCTCCATCCACTGCTTTGCCCCAAGCCCTTTCCACCTGGCATCGGACTTTCATACAGTTTGATGACACTATGCACACTGTGCACACTGTGCACACTGTGCCTCCTATGCACACTGTGGCATAGGAGGCACAGTGTGTCTGCCTATGCCTCCATCTTGGCCAGAACACGATTTCTTAAAAAGCTTATTTTCAATTTTATTTTGTCTTTTAAATATATTTTATTGACTATGCTATTACAGTTGTCCCAATTTTCCCCCTTTCCCCCCTCTACCTGCTATCCCCATTCCCTCCAGCAATCCCCCTCTTAGTTCATGTTCATGTGTTGTGCATGTAGGTTCTTTGGCTTCTCTGTTTCTCATACTATTCTTAACCTCTCCCTGTCTGTTTTGTACCTATCATGTGTGCTTCTTCATGAAATACAATTATAATCATGTACATTTGAATCTTATAGTATTCTATTGCTATGCTTCCTCTCAAAGTATAATCAACTTTAGGATATAAAACTATCAGTTCCATGCCATATGATACATGTACAAAGGCAGTGTCACATTTGAAAGGACCTTCTGGTCCTCTTTGCAAGACACTCAAACTTATTATTGTGCCTTTTCACACTTTAAGTAGATAGCCTAGATCCAGGGTTGGTTCACTGAACTTGATCTCAATATGAGTGTGTGTGTGGCAGGGGGAAATGCCTTAAAAGTGAAGGATGTTTACAAAAGAAAGGCAAGAGAAAAATGAACCTTTAGTGAAGGGCTTAGATTATATATAAACAAGTCACTTGAAAACAGTGAAAATTTAGAGTGACCTTGGTGGATAAAAATAAATAAATAAATAAAATGTCACAGAGTGGCACAAACTGTCACATTTCAAATGCAAGTCAAACACACACTCTAATAAATGACTCTCCTACCCGTAACACTGTTCCTGTGCATTGCTTATGTTGAAGGTGTGCAGCATGTCATTTACATTCCATGATAAATGATAAAACATGGTGGCATAGCACTTCCATTATGCTCTTTATTATAGTCTGACCAAGTTGGAATTGAATTTCAAATTTAAAATCTACCCTGGCCTATTACAATTTTGCAACTAAACTTGAATTATTTAAACTTTTTAATGGCACTTTAGAGAACAGAGATGAGCATTTAATTGTTAACTAAGTAGATTAATAAGCTTGAGTAAAAGATACAAATTAAAATGAATGAAAGACACAATGTTGCTCCAGTAAAGAACTGATGGCTTAATCTTTTCTTTACCTATTGTTAATTCAATATTCTTTCAAATTATCAGTAAAATTGGTTTAAACATTGTATTGGATATTGTATTGAATTTTGTTCTTTGATGTGTAAAAATTCATTTTCCTTCTCATTTTGAGTAATATTTCATCCTTTATCCAATTAGACCTAAGAATTTATGTGACCCGAGTAAACTAGCTGCATATATGAGTCACAGTATTTCAAAGGGAATATGCCCTCAGTGACTTATCAGAGAACCTTGTTAACTTGTAAGGATAATTCATAGGTTGCTGCACTTAAAAGCAAAGCAGAGAATGTGAAAAACACAAGCAGAGAGGCTGATTCAGGGTTTGAACTGGTCTTATTACCGATCACTACAATCCTCTAATCTCTTTTACTATGAAGTCTTTGTGAGATATTCCATTCACATCGATCACTTACATACAATGACAAATGCCTAAAGTTTGGTATTCATGGTACCATGCTTTTGATGTAATACTAATTATTATTATTACAATATTATTGTTATTACCATTATTATTTTTAATAAACTCTTTATTGTGTCCCAGACATATTGCTATAAACTGTATGCTTTAAATATTTGCTTTTCATCTGTAAGTAAACACAGCATTAGGGAGGCTAAGATGAGAGAGGCAGAAAGACACAGAGGAGCAACCTCCCTCCCCACCATTTTTCCCACTGACGTTGAATCCCTCTGCACTACCTGATTCCTCATTTTACATGAGACAATTTTTACCTTCTAACTCATAAATGGGGTCAGTGCTAAGGCCACAGTTCTTAAGAATATTCTCATAACTGCTTTGCTGGTCATTTTTAATATTGTTATGGGTTGTTTTGTGCATCTCCAAAAGATGTGAATTCCCAAACCCCAGTAACTGTGAATGTGACATTATTTGGATATGGGATCTCTGCAAATGATCAAGTTAAGGCCATTACAGTGAGCCCTAATCCATTATGACCATGTCCATGTGGAAGAAGATTTGGACACAGGAAGACATGCACACAAGGAGAATGCCACATGAATATCAGTGACACATTTATGAGTCAAAGAGTGTCAAAGATTGCCAGCATTTATAACCAGAAACTAGCAGAGAACCATTGAACAGACTCTTCCTTGCAGCCCTCAGAAGAAACTAACCCCAGATCTGATTTCTAAGCCTCCAGAAGTGAGAAACAATAAACATCTGTTAAAGTCACCTAGTTTACGATACTTTGTTACAGTAACCCAAGCAAACTAGTGAAAATGTCCCATGTTCTTTTGTTGAGACATGAAATATACCATATGTGTATATGTATGAGAAAATTATGAATGCAATTCATTGGTATATTTTCTCCAAATGGCAAAGACCTTTTTGGCCAAAGGATCTAAAAAATTAAAATTTAAAATTTAAAAGTGAAAATACATATTTTTTAAAGTTCAGGTAACTATTAAATGTAAGATATAAAGGTCTCGTTAAAATTAAATTTCTATTTAGTCACTTGATTTTGGAAATTAAACACAATTTTTTATTGTTTATACTATTACAGATATCTCCACCTTTTCTCCCTTTTCCCACCTCCACCCAATCACACCCCTTCCCTTCCCTAATCGATCTCCATATTGTTGTACATGTCCATGGGTCATGCATAAATATTCTTAGGTTAACCCCTTCACTATCTTTTATTCAGCTCTTCCCTTACCCCTCTGGCAGCCATCAGTCTGTTCCATGTATCTATGTTTCTGTTTCTATTTTGACCCCTAGCTTCTTGTGTTCATTAGGTTCCACACATAAGTGAGATCTTTCATTGACTGGCTTATTTCACTTAGCATAATATTCTCCAGATCCATCCATGCTGTCACATAAAATAAGAGTTCCTTCTTTTTTACTGCTATGTAGTATTCCGCTGTGTAAATATACCACATTTTTTTTAATCCACTCATTTATTGATGGCACTTAGGCTGTTTCCAGATCTTGGCTATTGTAAATAATGTTGCTATGAACATTGGGATGCATATATTTTTTTGTATTGGTGTTTTGGAATTCTTAGGATATATTCCCAAAAGTGGAATTGTTGGGTCAAAAGAGAGCTCAATTTCTAATTTTCTGAGGCTACTCCATGCCGTTTTCCACAGTGGCTATATTAGACTGCATTCCCACCAACAGTGCACAAGGGTTCCCTTTTTAATTTACTGGAGTAATTTATGGTAGTGAAGAATTAGTTGTGTAAAAGTCCCTAACTACCATTTTTCACATCTAGATTTTGTCCTTTCCAAATATCTAATTTTCACAAAGACTAAAATAATGATGAGGCACACAGACACAATAGCACATTTAATAAACAATTATTTTCTGAGGAAAATAATTTTAAAAATGAAAGAATAGTTGGTGCTTAAGGTTTGTGGGGAAGGGTAACAGGAAATAGAACAATGTATCATTCAGGGTGATGGAATTATTCTGTATTATAACCTAAGTGGTAGTGATTAAATAGATCTATATATGTTTTTTAAATTCATGGAACTAGATGACTTGAAGCCTATATAAATTCATTAACCAATGTAATAAAGTCAATAAAATTAAACATAAAAATAGAAGAGTTGCTTTAGAAGAAACTGGATTTTCATTTGAAAATAGGCTATTTTTGTGTAGGCCCAGAACAATGCTTGTTTTCATCCCTGAATTGAATTTGAAAAGATCCATGCTAGTTTGTAACAATCAGCTTTAAGGAGGAGATTTTAGCTCTGGTTTTATATTTCTTGAAAGAAAATTCCCATTGCCTGTTTTTCTTTTTTTTTTTCCTGTGAGATTTAACTATTAGTTTTTGGTCACCTGTGTAAGAATCCCTTACATTAAGAAGTATTTCAAGATTTTTGGAGAATAATGTTGAACAGAGAACCATAATATGGAAGGTACTTAGCAAAAGTCAATAATGAAATATTCAAGTCAATCATTTTTAGATTTTAAATATAATTGTCTAAATTAATAAGAATATTCTTGGCCCTGGCTGGCATAGCTCAGTGGATTGAGCGCGGGCTGAGAACCAAAGTGTCGCAGGTTCGATTCCCAGTCGAGGTATATGCCTGGGTTGCAGACCATAACCCCCAGCAACGCACATTGATGTTTCTCTCTCTCTCTCTTTCTCCCTCCCTTCCCTCTCTAAAATAATAAATAAAACCTTTTTTTTAAAGAATATTCTTAACTTCACTTATTCTAATAAAAACATTTGAATTTTCCATACCATTCTGTGACATTAAACTGGTTGTTCTATAAAGAATTTCATTTATTTTAATTACAAATGTCATTTTACTATGTGAAATAAGGAACTCACAACTGATTTATATTCACAAAAATATTTTTGATAATACTGATAATAATGAATTATTCAGAAAGGTACTTGGAACTTTTATTCCTGGTCCAGTGAATATTTCAAACTCATCAAGGTTAACAACAATAGCTCCTTTTTACTTCTGATTCAAACCTTCTCAGTGGTTTGCTTTTAAGGTCTAATTTTAAAAACTGATGATAAAGAGTTTTAAATGTCTTAATTCATTTTAAGCTTTCATTGTAATAAGTATTATAGTACATCAATTTAACATTCCAAGAACTTAAATTACATATATAATTCAAAAAAAATTACATCTTCATAACAAAAATGGGCTATATAGAGTATATTAGAGTATTAATATTTTGTATAATATTGTAAAGAACTCATAGGACTCCACTCCAAGGAGACAAACAGCCCAATTAAAAAAAATGAGCAAAGGAACTGAACAGACACTTCTCCAAGGAGGACATAGAGATGGCCCAGAGACATATGAAAAGGTACTCAGCATCATTAGCCATCAGAGAGATGAAAACTAAAACCACAATGAGATAGCACTTCACACCTATCAGAATGGCCATCATAAACATCAATTAACAAGTGTTGGAGAGTATGTGGAGAAAAGGGAACCCTGGTGAACTGTTGGGGGGATTGTAGACTGGTGTGGCCACTATGGAAAACAGTATGGAATTTCCTCAGAAAACTAAAAATGGAACTGCCTTTTGACCAGCAATTCCTCTGCTGGGATTATACCTTAAGAACCCTGGAATACCAACTCAAAAGAATCTATGCACCCCAAAGTTCATAGCAGCACAATTTACAATAGCTGAGTGTTGGAAGCAACCTAAGTGCCCATCAGTAAATGAATGGACCAAAAAACTATGGTATATTTACACAATGGAGTAATATGCAGCAGAAAGAAAGGGGGAGCTCCTACCCTTTGCTACAGCATGGATAAAACTGGAGAGGAGAGCATTATGCTAAGTGAAATAAGCCAGGTGGCAAAAAACAAATACAGTATGATCTCACTTATAAGTGGAATCTAATCAACAAAACAAGCAAGCAAGCAAAATATAACTGGAGACATTAAAATTAAGAACAAACTGACAGACCAGAAGATAGCAAGGAGGGGTATATGTGAGGAAAGAAGGGGAATGTCTAGTTAAAGAACAGGTATAAATCACCCATGGACATGGACAACAGTGTGGGGATTGATTTGGTGGTGATGGGGGCAGGGGACAGCAACAGGGGAAATTGGGACAATAATAATGTAACAAAAAATAAATAAATAAAAATTACTGTCTCATCCCTTTTACACTGTTTCTTTTATATCAGTCACACTGATTATTTATGCTATTTTATATTTATCAACTTCTTTCTCTTTTTGGAATATTTCTTACTCCAGATTTTTTAGTGGATGAATATACAATGGTAAATAATAGACCTATTAACTTTTTGTGAAATATAAGTAGTCTAATTGTTATCTTTATCAATTATAAAGTACCTCTATGCCTGCTTTTTATTGGTAATATTCTGTTAAGCATATTAATAATACAATTTTGAGTTATGAGTATTTAATTTTTATATTGACTGGTAAGTGAAACCATAATCTAGTGAATGTTTTATATTTTAAAGCTTCTGTTTGATCCTGTTAGTAATATAAACACGTGGCTTATATACAGTGTTTCATTTAAAAAAATTTTTTGCATTATGATGATATGAAGTGCTACTCTGAACTTTCTTGATTATCCTCCTTTAAACTTAAATTTAGCACATCACAAATAGAATATTTTAAATTAATCTGTGTTTTTTCTGTTAAGTCTCACTATACATTGGTATTTTGACTACTATTGTGTGTACCAAAGTTTCACTAACACTATTGTAGTTATATTTCTTAGAAATTTCCAGAATCATTTAACATTTCTTTTTGAATACATTGTGTTATAGGCTATCTGTGTCTTAATTATCTGAAAATTTCATTTGAACTTTGAAAATAAAGAATCATTAATCCCAATTATCTTAGTCCAATTCATATTCTCTAAATGTTATATAACTATTTTTTAAAACATAATTCTTAAATATCAAAGAATTTAGTGAATATTAATACATTTTCCAAAAAGTCATTTGTAATTGATTATGTCTGAATAGTGATATTTTGCAGCTAAAACCCAAGAGGGTAAACAATTTATTCAATGCTATGTAACTAAATTTTCTCTTTCATTATCAATGACTGTGGCTTGGTACTTTTTCTACAAAATGTTAAACCTCAGATGCACCTCACCTGAGAGAAGGAAGACACTTTCTTCATGAGAATATCAGGAAGCACCTGAATACAATGATGTTTTCACCACAGGCCAAATTATTTACAATTCATTTACAATTATGTCTTCGTAAATCTTTAGAAATTGATATATAGCATCTATCTAACAAGAATGTGCTAATGTAAAATGAGCCAACTTGGCTTTTGCATTTCAAAAGTTATCTTAATTAAATTGGTGTTCTTGTAGTACATGTGCCTGGGGGCCTGGGAAACAGATGAGTTCTGTAAATCATAATATTAATAAGTCACATGAATTTTCATGTACAAAATGTCTCTGGATTCTCAGATATAGAAAAAACTATCTTAATACAGTTTGTGTTGTTCACTAGTGTGCATTTTTTCAACTTTCTGGACATTGTTTACAGTTTCAGTGATCTTATATGTTTCACTATAAGTGAGGTAACCACATATAGATGTATTACATATCAATGTGTGTAAATAAATATATGTACAGATGTATATTTTATAATTCCTACTCAAAGATTTACAGATTTCAAAATATGTAAATTCCCAGTAAAAATTTATGATATTGCTTTTAATTTTTAAAAAGGATTTTGGGTTAAACTAATGTCTGAAAAAAATTGGGTTCTAAATGAATATAGTTATTTATTTATTCTCAGTATTTTCCTCCTTTTTCTTTTACATAAATGCCTCACCTGTGAAAGAATGTATTCTTTGATATGTGGTCTCATATTCCATGCACCCAGGGACTAGGGGATTTTTAGTTTTATATTTCAATGCCAAAAATTTAAAATGTAATAATTTCAAGGTAATTGTTTTTTTTAATATTTATATACATTGTACTAAATGGGTTATGGTGTTTTGTGAACTGTTAATTAAATCACTAAATTATAAAGAACTGAAAATATAAAAATACTTGAAGATAATATGCCTATTAAGTCTAAAGATAATATGCATATTAAACACATGGTATGTGTGCAGGTGTACATATTAGCTATCCCTTTTCTAAGAAATATATAATTAGTGTTTATTTTACATAAAGTATTATTTACCACTGTATGTAAGTGAATATGATTTTAAATTTTAGGTCATATATCAAAACAGTTATTCCATGCTTGGAGATAATAGAAATTCTTCCAATGAACATCCATTCAGGGCTTATAATGGGCATGGTGCTGCTGCTATGTGGGAGACAAAATCTGAAAATAAACTGTGCATGACAATATAGAGATTACATTCTGGTAAAAAAGATGACTTTCAAAAAACTTATTTGATAGTACAAGAGTACAAGGGGTCAGATGTTCAAAGTTGTAAGAAAATATTATCAATGGAGGGATCAACAAATCTTCATAAAATGAGTAGCACTTATGCTGGCCATTGAAAAAATAATTAAGGTTAGAAGAGTGGTGAGAAATCTGACATAGGCACTGTTAAACAAACACAAAATAAATGGCATAAAAAGACCAAAGGTAAGACAGCATGGAGTATATTCTAGGGAAGATGAATTAATTCAGTCTGATGATATATTAGGATCTGATTGATACCAAGTAAATTTTAAAATTTTCAGAAAAATTAAGAAGCTTAGATTTTAGTTTTTATTCCATAAACCATTTTAATGCATTAACTTAAAAGTGATATTTTTAATCCTTACTTAATGAATATATAGCAAACTATGGCATACAAAGACAATTGATAAAAACTTGAATAAATGTGTATATATTTGTTTGTCATTGCCAACTTTGTCAGATATTATGAATTACCCAATGACAAAAATTTTATATTCTGTCTTACACTCATTAAAAAAACAAATAAAAAACAGTCAACAAAAAAAGCAAGTAATATTTATTACTGCAATAACAGCAGACTACAAAATATGGTTTAATAAGTATGATATATTAATGACCAAATTGGTTGATACTATAAAGTTTGAATTTTATAATTTGTTTAACTGATCAATATATGCTATGACAATTCAGAATTCTTTATTTCAAGCCATTGGTTTGGCAGACCAAAATCAGATCTTTACTAAATCCTGTAAGTTAGATAGCATTCCATACAGATAAGCAACAAGCAGTGTGTACACTGACCAATCAGAACGGATGACAGCTGGCATGCCACACCAATTTCTAGTGGATCATTATCTGTGTTTACATCAATTTGCTATTTGTCTCACTATGATGCATTATAGCTCACACAAATCTTATACATAACTGCAAAGTTAAAAACGAGTTTAATTTTCGACAAACATAGGTACTGTATATATAATTATATTATTTAAATGTTTTTCTGTGATTAAGGTGAGAAATTTAGTTAATATGTATTAGATTTTGCCTCCTACATGAATCATTTTATTTTATTATGAAGTCCTTCCTTCCTTCCTTCCTCCTATCAAATCATGGAAGTTTCTTCTATTTTTTTAAAGTAATCATTATTGATTTTATATAGTTGCATCATCTTGTGAATCAACAGCATTTTCATTTGATTTTGTAAAAGCAAATTATTTTATCTAATATATCCAATTCTCACTGCAGCAATAAATTTCTAACATCTGAAGCTGTAAATATTCATTGGATTTTTCTAATATTATAAAATGAAAGATTATAAAAATCTCTAAACAAGTGGAAAAGAAGACATTGCAAGATAATCACTGTACTATATTTGACTTTGTAACAATAGCCATATTTAGAGCTGTATTTCATATTTTTACTTTTATAAAAATTTGAAATAAACAGCAATAAGTAGACCTCATTAACTTACTCTTTTTGGAAGAAAATAGTTATTGAAAACTAAGGTGTTATTTGGCCACATTAATATATAATTGGAAACTAGTTGTTTTAAATGTTATATCTACCAGGATTGCACTCAGGAATGAATAATTCCATTTAATTTTGTGTGTGTGTATTTCAAAAACAAAGAAAGTTTCTCCAGAAAAGAGAAGTTTCCTTTTTTCTTTTTCTTTGTTATTTATTTATTGATTGACTGATTGTGAAACTAACCCCCCTTTATTATCTCACAGTTCTCTAGGTCAGAAGTCAGATGGTATGTGGCTGGATTCTTTTTTTTTATTGTTTATGCTACTACAGTTGTACCACTTTCCCCACCTTGATGATCCTGCACCCGGCCTACTACCCCACTTCCTTCAGTAAGTACCCACCTTCTCCCACGTACCTTACAGTGTCAGTCTGTTCCATGATCCTATGCCTCTGGTTCTCTTTTGCTCATTAGTTTATTTTGTTCATTAGGTTCATCTTATAGGTGAGATCATATGGTATTTATCTTCCACAAACTGGTCTATTTCACTTGGCATAATAGTCTCCAGTTCTATCCATGATGTTGCAAAAAGTAGGAATTCCTTCTTTTTTTCTGATGCATAGTATTCCGTCGTGTAAAATACCATAGTTTTTTGATCCACTTATCTACCAGTGGGCACTTAGGCTGTTTCTAGCACCTGGCTATTGTAAATAGTGCTCTTATGAACATAGGAGTGTATCAATTCTTTGGATTGTTTTGGGATTCTTAGGTTATATTCCCAGCAGTAGAATCACTGGGTCAAAACATAGTTCCATTTTTAATTTTTACAGAAAATTCATACTGTTTTCACAGTGGCTGCACTGTTCTGTATGAATACCAACAGTGCGCTATGGGCCCCTTTTTTCTACATTCTCGCTAACACTTGTTTGTTCCTTTATTAATGATAGACATTTTGGCATATGTAAAGTGATATCTCATTGTGGTTTTAATTTGCATCTCTCTGATGGCTAGTGATGATGAGAATCCTTTCATATATCTCTGGGCCCTCTGTATATCCTCCTTGGAGAAGTGTCTATTCAGGTCCTTTGTCCAGTTTTTTAACTGGATAGTTTGTCTTCCCGGTGTTAAATCATATGAATTCTTTACATATTTTGAAGATTAAACCCCTATCTGATGTATCATTGGCAAATATGTTCTCCCATGTGATTGGTTCCATTTTCATGTAGATGATGGTTTCTTTAGCTGTGTAGAAGCTTTTTAATTTGATGTTGTTCCATTTGCTTATTTTTCCCTTTATTTCTCTAGACCTAGGAGATATATTGGTAAAAACTATTGCTACACAAGATATCCAAAATTTTATTACCTGTGTTTTCCCCTAGGACATTTATGGTATCATGACTTATATTTAAGTCTTTTATCCATTTTGAGTTTATTCTCATGTATAGTGTAAGATTGTGGTCTATTTTCAATTTTTTTGCCTGTACCAGTCCAGTTCTCCCAATACTGTTTATTGCAGAGACTATGTTTACTGCATTGTGTGCATTTTGCCCCCTTTGTCAAATATTAATTGACCATAAAGACATGGGTTTATTTCTGGGCTTTCTATTCTAGTCCATTGATCTATGTGTCTGTTTTATGCCAGTACCAGACTCTTTTGATTACAGAGGTCTTGTAGTATAGTTTGATATGGGGTATGGTGATCCCTCAAATTTTCTTCTTTCTCGAGATTTCTGAGGCTATTCAGGGTCATTTAAATTTGAGGGTATTTGTTCTAGGTCTGTGAAATATGCCATTTGTATCTTAATAGGAAATTGCATTGAATCTATAGATTACTTTGGGTAGTACTGGCATGTTAATAATGTTAATTCTTCCAATCCATGAGCATGGTATATACTTTCACTTATTTGTATCTTCCTCAATTTATTTCTTCAGTGACCTAGTTTTCTGAGTAGAGGCCTTTTACCTTCTTAGTTAAATTTATTTGTAGGTACTTCATTTTTATTGTTGTTGCTGTTGTTATTGCAATAGTAAATAGGATTGTTTTCTTAGTTTCTGTTTCTAACAGTTCATTATTGGTGTATAAAATGCCATCAATTTCTGAATATTTACTCTGTATCTCACAAATTTTCCAAATTCATTTATTAGGTCTAGTAGTTTTTTACTAGAACTTACAGGATTTTCTATGTATAATACTATGTCATCTGTGAAAAATTACAGATTTACTTCCTCTTTTCCCATTTGGATTTCTTTCTTATCTGATGTCTGTGACTAGTACTTCCAGTCCTATGTTGAATAAGAGTGATAGTGACACTCCTGTTTTGTATCTGACCTTAAGGGAAATACTTTTAATTTTTGCTCATTGGGTATTATGTTGGCAGTAGGTTTTTCATATATGGCCTTTATTATGTTGAGGAATGCTCCCTCTATTCCTACTTTGCTGAGTGTTTTTATCATAAATGGGTGCTGTACATTATGAGAGCTTCTTCTGCATCTATTTATATGATCATGTGATTTTTGTCTTTCATTTTATTTATAAGATATCCCACATTACTGATTTGTGTTTATTGTACTATCTTTGTATCCCTGCAATAAAACACACTTGATCAAGGTGTATTCTCTTTTTGATGTATTGCCAGATTCAGTCTTCTAATATTCTATTGATGATTTTATCGTCTCTGCTCATCACAGATATTGGCCTATAATTTTCTTTCTTTTTGTGTCTTTACCCGGTTTTGGAATTAGGATAATTCTGGCCTCATAAATAGAGTTTGGAAAGCTTCCCTTTTGAATTTTTTGAATAGTTAGAGAAAATAGGTGTTAGTTCTTTTTTGAATGAATGAAAATTATCCTGTGAAGCCATCGTGTCTAGGCCTTTTGTGTGCTGTGAGTTTTTTGATTACTGTTTCAATTTCACCAGTTGTTATCAATCTATTCAGGTTATCTCCTTCTTCCTAATTCAGTTTTGGAAGACTGTATGTTTCTAGAAGTTTATCCATTTCACTCAGGTAGTCCGATTTCTTGGCATATCATTGTGCATAGTAAATTCTTACAATCCTTTGTATTTCTGTGGTATCAGTTATTACTTCTCCCTCTTCATTTCTGATTTTTTAAAAATTTGGTCCTCTCTTTTTTTTCTTGATGATTCTGGTTAAATGTTTGTCAATTTTATTTATCTTTTCAAAGAACCAATTCCTGGTTTTGTCAATCTTTTTAATCTTTTTTTTTGTCTCTATGTCATTTATTTCTGCTCTGATCTTGCTTATTTTCTTCCTTCTACTCTCTATGGGCTTTTTGTGTTTGGTTTGTTTTTTTTCTAGTTCCTTTAAGTGTTGAGTTAGGTCGTGTACTTGAGATTTTTCTGTCTTCTTTAGATAGGCCTTTAAGGTTATGAACTTCCTTCTCAGGACTCCATTCACTTTGTCCCATAGGTTTTTGTTTGTGTGTTCATTTTCATTTGTTCTAGGTATTTTTAAATTTCTTCCTTGATCTCACTGTTAACCCATTCATTATTTAATTACATATTATTTAGCCTCCAGGTAATAGAGTGTTTTGGGGTTTTCTTCTTGAGGTCGATTTCTAGTTTCGGGCCATTGCGATCTGAGAAAGTGCTTGATATAATTTCAATTTTCTTGAATTTGTTGAGGCTTTTTTTGTGTTCTACCATGTGGTCTATCTTTGAGTATGATCCACGTGCATTTGAGAAGAATATACAAGGAGAAGTTTCTTATATCACCTTTATATTTCTCCCTCTGCACGGGGCTCTTATCATTGAAGAGTTGTATCCCCAGATTTTCCTTGAAGGAAATGTGTTGCTCCAGCAGTAAGGCCCTTCTGGGTTTCTCTTAGGTCAGGGGTGCCAAACTCATTTTCACCAAGGGCCATATGGCCTCACAGTTGCCTTCAAAGGGCCAAAATAATGTTAGGACTGTATAAATGTAACTACTCCTTAACTGTTAAGGAGTTGAAATTACATTCAGCCCTGTGAAGACAACTGCTAGGCTGATGTGGCCCTGGTGAAAATGAGTTTGACAGCCCTGCCTTGGGTGTTGAAAAATCACCTTCAGTGAGGCCAATTCCTCTGTCATTGGCTCGTATCCAACAGCTTATCAAGGCAGGGCTGAAAACCCTGGCCATTTCATTTCAATTTAGTGATTTAAAAAACCTAAATTACTTCAGAACTCCTGGAGGTTTTGGCCAATGAATACTTTATGAGCACACATTACAATTTGACTTCTGCTCTCTAATTCTGCTTCTTCTCTATTCCTTCTTCACCTGTTGATCTCTTAAGTTCCCTGCACACCAAATACCAAATCAGTGTCTCATCTGAAGAACCCAACCTACAATGCTGTTGTTCTCTTTCATATATTCAAAAAGAGGACTTAGGTCATACACATGACACATACTTGTTTGCAATTTTAAAAAAGTTAAAGAAGGAAAAATATCCAGAAAATACTTAATGTATAAGAATATAAACACAAGCAATTTCAGTGATGGAAAGAGGTAACTTCTTTCCTATCTGTCTCATGGACAAGCTTTCCAAGGTTCTTTAGTTCACTAAAATGTACCACCAACAGACCCATTGGTCATCACTTCTGGTAAGATAGTTCTCATTGGGTCAGGTGTATCAGCATGTCTCTGTGCAAACCATTTATACCACTTACCAATGAAACTCACTTTGTATACATAGAATAATAGCACAGATATAAATAACATCATGGCCTTAACTAAAAACACTTGTGCATTTATGTCCACTAAAACACTTGTGTATTTATGTATTCTTGTGTATTTATGTCCAGTTAATATAACCTCTAGAGCATAATATCCTTTTAAAAACTGTGATTTATTAATTTCCCATTGTAGATGACTTTCTTATTATCAGTTAACATCTTCAATGTATAATATTTTAAAACTTATCCAAATAAAATATTTAGAGTACCATTTGAGAGGCATTTGGCTAAGCACTAGGTATAAAATGAGCAAAATATATAATATATACCCTTATATGAAGGAACTCACAGTCTAATGCAGAAGATAAGTAGGTAAGCAAATAAGATAACCATTATGAGATAAATAATTATGAGGTACAGTAGACACATGGAGAGAGCAATTTATTATTGCCTTTAATGTGTTTATTGACCTGTACCAGCTGTTCTTACTACTTCAACTGTGCTCCTAATTTTCTCTGGATTGTGAAAACACATGAATAGTTCTATTATAATCACATTTAAAGCCAATAGCTATGAATAATATGCTGTGAGAGCTCACTTCTGAAAGAAATTGATTCTTATAAGATATAATTAGTGAGATACATATTTGAATATTTAGGAAATTAAAAAAATACTTTCTAGTTTTTATCACTATTTCAGTTGGAGAATTTGCTGAAAAGCTGAGGTTTTGTTTTGCTTTGTTTTTTCTTACCTGAGGATATGCTTATTGATTTTAGAAAGTGGGGAAGTGAGGGAGAGAGAGAGGGAGAAAAACATCAATATGAAGAACATCCATCAATTGCCTCTCACATGCTCCCCATACTGGACCAATCCTACAGCCTAGGCCTGTGCCCTGACAGGGAATCAAACATGTGACCTTTCAGTTTATGGGACAATGCTCCAACCAACTGAGCCATTTGAGCCAAGGCAATCTAAGTTTTTACATTCTGAGCTGTTATGGTACCACTGCTTCTTTCATCAGGTTATGAGGGTGGAAATGCCAACATTGTCTATAATATTAAATATTAAGCCTCATGGTTTAAGATAATAAAAAGCTGGAGAATATAAAGGGAACCCATTCAAACTCTGTGGGTTTCTGTGAAGAGATGTTTTCCTAAACATTCCTGGTATTTTGCATGACCTCTTTTTTCCCCAGGAGATGTGAAGTGAATTACCCTAATGGTCAATGTGAGCAAAGAGCCATATTACTTTGTGCCATTTTCCTTTCATTTTCTTTGAGATCTGACAACTCTTGGAAAGCTTTTATTCATTCAACAAGTGTTTATACTTATTATGTAATGAATACTGTACTAATTTTGAGAATACTGAAGTTAATAAATTTAACAAAAATCCTACTCCTTATAGAATTTATACTGTAGTAGCAATTGAAAAACAATGACAAAATAAGTAAGTAAAGTATAATGTATATGAGAGATGAGTACAATGGAGAAAAATAAAGCAAGAAAGGCTTTGGATTTACAGGCATATTGGTAGTTATATATTTTAAATGTGGTGGTTAGGAAAGTTTCTACTGAGAAAGTGACATTAGAGATAAAAGTTTAAGGGGTGGAAGGAAGTCATGTGTAAAACTATGGGAAAGATCTTCCAGGTGAGGAAAGGACAATTGCAAAGACCTTGGAATGGAATTCCACCTAGAAATGAAGAACAAGAAGTTCTGTGCAGGTGACACAGGCATTCCATGGGTTTGGGGACTCAAAGATCCCACACTCATTGTGCATTCTTTGCTATGCACAGAACGAGGCAGCACAGTTTAAAGCAGTGGTGTCAGACTCATTTTCACTAGAGGCCACATCAGCCTCATGGTTGCCTTCAAAGGACCGAATGTAATTTTAGGACTATATAAATGTAACTACTCCTTAACAGTTAAGTGAGAGCTCAGCACTGCCCCTGGGTAGAAACAAGGTACTGGCTGGATATAACAAGGTGGAGGGCTGAGTTTGGCCTGTGGGCCTTGTGTTTGCCACCTGTGGTTTATTTAAAGTGAAGAAGGGTTTATTAATGAGGCAGTGAGACAGAATGTGGCTACTCTACCATCACAGCAACCCCTTCCTAGTGGGATTTACTTCCTTTATTAAGGCTCATTTAATTGAATGCCTTTAAAAAGACATTCAATAAGGGGGAGGGATATTTTGAATTTTTTAAATGAATAGACACATTATTTTTATTATTTATTTATTTTTAGAGAGGGGGAAGGGAGGGAGAAAGAGAGGGAGAGAAACATCAATGTGCGGTTGCTTCTCATTCACCCCCTACCGGGAAGCTGGCCTGCAACCCAGGCATGTGCCCTGACTTGGAATTGAACAGGTGACCCTTTGTTTTGCAGGCTGGCACTCAATCTACTCAGTCACAACAGCCAGGGCATTGGATTTTTTTTTCTATAAAGGTGTGGAGATCTCTCAAAAGAGAACTGTAAGGCATTCTGTGTCCCTATATGGGATTTCCATTTCTAATCATGGTGGCATAGGGTGTTAGAAGGTTAATGTATTACAATGAGTATAATGAGGCTAGGGCATCACAAAAAGGTTAAATTAGTTGCTATGTGGGATCAAGCTGGTCTTCTGCCAGCTCCAAGCCATAAATCCATTGAGAGTTGGCATTATTATCTTCATGATAGTCCTTGTAAGCTTGCATTGGTTACAGCTGTTTTGCCATGTACTCTATCTCAGTGATTTTTAACCTTTTTCATCTCATGGCACACATAAACTAATTACTAAAATTTTGCAACACACCAAAAAATATATCTTTTTGTTAATCCGATGGAATAAATAGGTATAATTTTGACTCATTCTCGCTGGATGGATACTGTTTTGTTGGTTGTTGTCATTTGTTTATTTCAAAATCTAAGGGAAAAGAGGTCAGTATCTCTCAGGTATTGCATGTTTTCAAAATTCCTGGGGCACACCAGTTGGCAATAGGTGCCCTGTGCCAAAGCATTCTATCCCACTTCCCTATGCCATTACATTTAAGAGCCTAGATTACAAACATAAGCAAGGAGCTCAAGAGTACTTGTAGCAGCCCATGTTGTTCATCAAAACAATAATAAGTTTAGTAAATTTGTGATTCATTAGTAGGAACAGGTATGTTGCCTTCTGTTTAATGCATGTTTAAATAATTATGTAATATATAATTTATTTTTCATCATCTATTGCATATTTAGTGCCTTTGTTCAAATCTGATTGAGTAATAAGCAATAGATGATGAAAAATAAATTAAATATTACATAATTATTTAAACATGCCTTAAACAGAAAGCAACATACCTGTTCTTATGGCACTAAATTAGGTTTTATTTGATTACATAAATTCAAACATTTTTAATATTATGTAATTTAGGTAAATAAATGCAATATAATATTTCCCTTAGAGCTAACTAATGTGTATATAAAATATTTGTACTTATAATACATATTTTTACTAATAAAAATATTTAAAATTTAAGTAATTTTTATTTTGTAATTTTATTTTTCCCTTTCTTCTCCCTTTCTTCTCTTTTCTTTTTCTCTGTCCTATTATTTCTTCTTTCTCTCTTTTAGTAAGTACTTCTATCCATAACTTTACAAAAGTAAACATGATAAAACTCTTGTAGTAAGCTCCTTTATGATCTCAATTAAAAATAATAAAGTGATAAGATCTTGCTTTTTAGTATTAAACATTCTGCATGATTACTTAGTATTTCATGCACAACTCAGGGAAAGTGACTGCATTCTTTTTAAACAGCTACTGGATTAAAGGATAAGTGAGTCATAATGTCTTTTCTTGGGCAACAGGTTGGCAATGTTATCATTAAACATGAATTACCCACTATTCCATGGGAGCCAGTAGGCTTGGCCTACTCAGTTACTTCTCTGGATAAATATCTTGACAAATAACAACATTGGCATATACATTTTATTCTTGTTTCTGTTTCCAACAGATTCTAATGCTTATGAAAGGCAAATACAAATTTGATAAATACAATATAGTATGGTAATTTTTTTTAACCTTTGCATGTATGTGTTTTGTTAAATGCATTGGTCTTAAAAACTAAGACTTTTTAATATTGCTCTAAGTATAAATTGACTTGAAGATTTTGGTATCTACTCAAATTATTCAGGAAAATCCTCTTCTATGATTTTACCCTTGCACAGGTAAAAAAACATAAAAAAGTATAAAGCAGAATACCTAACCTTAATATTTGTATAATTCAGTTGTGTAGGTCATAAATAAATAAGACATTTGTTTTGATGCCCCTTACATTACCAGGTTCACAAGTTTATTCCTATCATCATTGTCCCATATGCCCTTATCCTTGAGTTATATTATGTTTTGAGGTCATTCAAACAGATATTTAAAAACTTAGTCCATAATCTGACCTTAGACTTAAATCCTAAGGTCATATTGACCAGTTGAGAAGGCATGAGTTCTACTAAGGACCCATGTGCAAAAAAAGATGATCTGATACTAGCTTCTGGGCTCAGAAAGGACCTTAATGAGTCCTTGTTCTCATACCCTTAAGAGGATGGCTTCTTGGAATAGCAGTAATGCCTCTAAAATGCTAATTTATTTTCTACTTGGTTAAAATAAGGCCATTTAGAACAGAAGATAGATATTACCTATTTGTTAAAACTGATCATAATTCCACTCTAGTCTACTCTGTTTAAAATTTCCATATATTGAACAAGCCATGTGTCAAATTACAATAGTCTTCAAGTCTTCAAGGCAAGCTACCACTAAAAGTATTACTACACTGAATACTCTCATTAGCTGATTGCCTTTAGTGTTGTGCTGTCTGTGAAATTAAAATTAGCAGACTGAGGTCTGAATTAAACTCACTCTACTTTCTTTTCATATTTTTATCACAGGCATTCACAAATGCTCATCATCTTTTTCCCCATTAATATGTTAGCACACTGCTACTCAAACTCTTTCTTTGAGGCAGACAGACACAAATTTTCATCTGAATGGCATGCCTTTAAATTTTAATTTAATTAACACATTTAAAAAGTGGCACAAAATAATGTAAAATGTTCTCAACCTTTCTCATCCTAACTGAATGCAATTCCTAGCATTCCTAGAAGATCACAAATTTTAACTGCCATTACTTAATTCTTACAATTATCCTACAAGATAGTTATTTTTAAAGAAGGTAAATGGCTCATCTATGATTGTCCTGATGATTAATGATCAAAACTTAAATTGATCTCATGCTGCCTGATTCTAAGTCACAGTATTTATTAAACAGCATTTAGAGTGGAAGATAATAAAACAGAGAATAAATAATTAACAATTTGTATAATTTTATTGCTAAGTAAAGTACTTATGTCAGGTTAAAGTAATATGTCAGGTTACCATCAAAGAAGATAAATTCTAAGTAGTTTAAGCCTATAACTACCTGACTGAAAAACTGGAAGTAATGTTTTAAATGCTGGTGGAAACAGCTTTCGAGCATCAGCAGGCAAATCATCTTGCAAGGAAATAGAATATATATTTATAGAGGGTCCTTTTTGTACCTGAGAATGCCTAAACACAGAATGACCATATAATTTACCATTTAAAGTTAGTCACTTTTGAGAGTGTGAAGGATTATTATAAACAACATGTATAAACTCATACTATCCCAGGCAAACCATAATATATATATATATATATATATATGTTCACCCTAGTAATGATCAGAACTTTCCTAAGTCTTAAACTCTGGGTTGTTACATAAAACTGCTTTATTTATCATTCCCTCTACTAAGTGGAATAACACCTTACACCCTCTCTAACTGACACCCTAATGTAAAACACAGCATCTTGACAAGTCTCAAAGGTTCAAACTCTCTAGCCCTTTTATCTCTCTAGCATAATGATTGTCAAATGTCTTTGTCTCAAGACCCCTTTACACTCTAAAAAATATTGAGAATCCCAAAGTGACTTAGTTTATGAGTTATGCCTGCTAACATTTACCATATTGAAAAGTAGAAATTAGAATTTTAAAATACTTAATTATTTACTCATTAAAAATAAGGTAAATTTGTTACATGGAAACACTCTTATTTTGTTTAAAAATAATTTCATTTACCAAATAAAACAAACAAACAAACAAAAAGGGGAAGAGTAACATTGCTTTCTGCTTCTTAATTTCTTTAAGATGTGGCTTAATAGAACATAGATTCTCATGTTTCCTTCTGCATTCAATCTATTGCAGTATATTAATTTGTTGAAATATAAAAAGAAATCCCAGCATTTCATAGACATACACAGGGTCCAGCACAAATAGCATACCTTTTTTATTATAAAATTATAAGCATGTAATTCTGTAACATAACAATATCACACTCCAGCATATCATGTGACATTTTAGGTGAGATGTTCAAATTAAAACTATAAATTATTAAAACCATATTATTACCCTACCAACCATACTCAAGCAGGTGTTATTTCTACTGGATCTTATAGTTTCAAGTTAAATCATATTTGAAGTTTTCTCAGATACTTGTAGAGAACTTTTGATACTGCACAAAAACATAATAAATGGTAATTTTTGTGGCTTATCTGAAACCATATGAATAAAATTTTTATTCCTAGTTACACTAAAATATATTGGTCTGTTTTAACTTTGGGTAGATTGTTTACCAATGCATTATTTTGTAATATTATGCAATGATCTTTCAGAAAGTACTGCTTCAGTAAGTTATATCGATCTTCTCACCTTTCACATATTTTGTGACATAATATCAAAATTATTTTTAAAAAACATCACAAAGAATTTCACAATGTCTTCAAGTATTGGCTGTTGGGATAATGATGGTAAATACAGTTTTCCAAATATCTAATTTTCACTTGAGAGCTATAAGTTTATCATTGACAACAAATGCTGTCATTTTTTAAGCAAGAGTTTTATTTTCTTCATTTTCCAGGGGAAAAATCCATCAAATACTCAATTCAAATAAAAATTGTTCATTTATCCCTCATTCTTTCAAGTAAAAATGATATTTCATAGAAAAAACAAAAACAGTACAGCTGGAAACAAGTCATCAAACACATGCTTTTTACTCTAGGCAATCATTTCATTTTTGTAATACATCCCTTGGTTGCATCTCATACATGCCCCTAACTGAAGACTGAACCCTCAGTCAAGGAATGTGCCTCAGCTGGTGACATTTTGCTTTGTGGCATGATACCCAACCAACTGAACCATAGTGGGCAGGATGGAATATGAATTTGTAGCAAGTTCAGAATTGCAGGTTATGAACTCTGTTGTTTGAGAACCAGTGCCCTAGTGGCCCCCCAATATGTGTAGGTCACACAAAAGTTTCAAAACCAAAGTGAGCCACTCAGCCTTTTTTCTGTTTTTTCTCTTTTTGCTGTTCTTTATCCACCTCTATGATGAATCACTAACATGATTTTGTCTACCTGCTGTTGGCATTTGTATTAATAATGCACCTGATGTATTCAATGAATTTCCCATGATGGGTCTATAAGCATTAGTATCTTCTGTTTATTTCTCTAGCTAGCTTGTAGGATGAAATTTTCTTGTTCGAATGATCTGGTATTTTGGAAGTGACATAAAGGAGCAAATGAGAGCAGGGAAAGTAGGATGTTTTAATCATCATTTTTCGTCCTTCATCCTAGGACCTTTAGACTTTAGGGTCAAGCTAGTAGGCCACTGTCCTGAAGATGGTTCAGACATGTTTTCACTGCTCATGGAACCAAGCATCTTCTTTGGTACTCAGTGTCTCATGGCACACATCACCCCGACAAGGTTATTGGTATTTTGGGTTACTGTTTTTTGTTTTTCTTTCTTCAAGGGCTCATTTTCCCAAGTTTGTTGGTTTTGAGTGTGTGTCTGTGTGTATGTGAGTGTTATCTTTCTTCAGGTGTTCATTTTTTTCGAGTTCATTGGGCCTGCCAGAATATAGCTGATCTCCAACTGCTATTAGAATGAAAGTTCTCTCCCAAGAGGTTTCTGTCCACTATATATAACAAGAGATTTCTCTGGACATTATCATTATTCACTTGATTTAAATTTGTGAAATAATTTAGACTAGTTCTACCTACAACATCCCAAAGCAATTGCATTTCTAACCTAGTAATATCTAATCTCACATCTGTGACAGTCTTCGTTAATGTCCTAATGAAGACTCTATGTCTCTATTTTTTATTGTATGCATATTATCTTTGCTACACAAAAATATTACCTGCAAATGCTTTCACTGGCCTTGCTACACAGAGATTTACCTTTCCTGAGGCCATTTTCTACTCTTTTTTGATTATGTTCTCTATAACCATCATGGTAAACAAATTTTATATCCTCAATCTCTTTACTATAATTTCTATATTCTTACTTTACTTAATTTTACATGCCCTTCTTTCTTTGCTGCTTTCTGGCTTCTTCTTATTCTTCTCAGCCCAGACACATTTACACCCAGGGCTTTTAAGAAAACCCATGAGCTGATGCTAAGCCAAAATATTTCTGTAGATTTCTTAGGGCCATATACCCAGCTACCATATTCAACATTCACATAATTATTACCTTCAAAGAATAGTTGTACCTGGCTTCAATCAGACTAGGTTTGATGTCATTTTTTATTTTATTTTTTTCCTTCACCAAGCATATATGAAATACCTGCTTGTATCTATGCCTTATGCTAGACAATGAGGAAATAAGTTCTTTTGCACTCATGGGTTTATGTAGACAGTGATATCCACATAAAGACTTAATTGCAAAATGGTGTTATGGGTACCATAAAAATGAATATAGCAGCAAGTTTATGAAGAATGAAGAATTTAGTTATACCTAACAGATTAAAATAATTTTATGAAGAAGAATGGATCTTCAGCTGTATTCTAAAACACAATTCACAGGTTTTAGCCAGATGGATAAAGAAGGGAAAATGTGGAACCACAGACATGTTTAAGCTGCCATTGTCACATTGTGAGTATGTGTCCATCCTCATACTTATTAAGATGTATTTGTTTACTTACATTTCTGTCCTCACAACATAGACTGCTCCTTAATTGTTTTAATCTCTGTAGGTAGCACAAAATGTGATACATATCAGGCATCTGATTAAATGTCTATAATAAACTAGTGACTTCTGGTAGTTTGTGAAAGCTTTTAATAGAAGAGACAATATCAAAACCTGTGTCTCATTACCTTAGTTGATTTTTTAAAAAAATATGTGGTACTCTCTACATATTAAAGTATAGTAATAAAAAATAATATGACATAAGCCTAAACTTTCTTTCTATTTGGACTTTAAATGGAGGTTTACAAACTTCTACCAGCAGATGAGTGCCAGTGATGTTACATTTGTGGATTTTCACATATTCTTTGCTATACCTCAGAATTAATTACCTATTAAATGACTGACACAAGAAAGATGGAAATTACATCCCAAAAGAGAAATTTTTTATTGACTGAAGACCCTTATCTCTTAATGAAAATCTGTAATGTAAAATATTACATGACAATGATATCTTATGATTCAATTTTTAGATGCATCTATAAAGATTTTGGAATTGAATGCTCTTCAGCTCTTTAAATCAGTTTCTTTATTCCATACCTGCTTTCATAAATGGTTTTCATTTATTTTCTGTCATGTACCTTTGGCTTGTGGTGATATTTATAATGAGACAATCAGAAAAGGTGACTGACTGAATTGATTTATGCCAGATGGACCTATCCTCTTCTTATATAAATGGCACGAACTCCATAAATCTAAGTTCTAAAGGTGTTAGCCAGCTTTAATGAAAGCAGGGAAGTTTGTCCAAGAGGAATGAATAACGTTGTTCCTCCTTGTTTCTTTATCCTATTACAAGCAAGAGAAGTCCTAAAATGTGATTGACATAACTTTTCACAACTTCCTGGTTGCTTCCTATTTTATAGGGCTTACACATTTAAACACTTTTTATTTATGAATATTTCACAGAATTATTAATATTAAGAGATCCTCAGACATTAATTAGTCAACAAGCATGAATAAGACAACTAAGTTACTGTATAACCACTTTCTACCAGGCATTGAGGTGAGAAATTTGCAATTTCATTGGTTAATCACAAAATTAGTACTAAAATGATCAATATAATTTAGCATGTAAAGAAGTTGAGACATTAGAGAAGTTAAGTTGTTCACAGTTATATCACAGAGAAGAAAGAGAAAAACCGAAGCTAGGATTTATATACTTATTCTAGAGACCAAGCTTTTAAACACTAAACTATATAATTTCTTCTTCTACAGTTAGAAGACTGTGTATATAAATACATACAGATTATAGGAATCTTGTATTCTGAATTGAAAAAGGTAAAAATACTATTTAATATGAATCTGCTTAATGACTGGGATAAATAAAGATGTGTGAACATTAGTTGCAAAAAAGACAGGAAAATATTGACATAATCTAGGCAAGACTTGAGAAGGAAGCACGCTATAAGATAGTGAAGCTTCTCAGAAGTTAATTAAAAATAAAAATCTCATACAGATATTCATTCTCATGATAAAAATATGACTTGTGTTGTTATGTTTATTTTTTCTCTGTTTTAAAAATATAATAATGGGAATAGAGTGATGTTTAATTGTAGCTCTCAGTATCAGGATTATCTTTCTAGTAGCCATTTCTCATAAATCAATTAAAAGACAAAGTAGAGACCAGTATAATTCATGGAATTCTAAGAAATATTACTGGCAGCATGATGCAAAGTGTTCCTGTTCATACAAATATTTATAATGAGCCCTTTTAACTATTAAAGTAGCATTTTGTGTTCCTAAACTATTCATCAGTGTCTTACATTAACAACTTATTGGCCTTAAAAATATCAGTTATTGAAATTTAAAATTTACATATATTAAAAGGGAAACCCCTGATGTTTTTATTTCGCTATTTGGAATTATTAGTAATTTTTTAGTGCTTTTTAATGAAACACAACCAAGTAGCAATTAACAAAATGCTTTGTATTGTGGTCCCACTTTTAAATCTTTCTGAAACCCAGTTAAGATATATATGTTTTAAATTTTCCTTTCCTCAATTTTTCAAAAGATTTTATTTATTTATTTTTAGAGAGGGAAGGGAGGGAGAAAGAGAGAGAGAGATAAACATCAATGTACAGTTGCTGGGGGTCATGGCCTGCAACCTAGACATGTATCCTGACTGGGAATCGAACCTGCGACACTTTGGTTCACAGCCCATGCTCAATCCACTGAGCTACACCAGCCAGGGAATTTTTTTTACTATTGATTTTTAGAGAGAAAGAGGAAGAGAGAGAGAGATTTATTAATCCACTTATTTATATATTCATTGATTGATTGTTGTATGTGTCCTGACTGGGGATCAAACCACAACCTTGGCATATCAGGACAACACTCTAACCAACTGAGCTACCTGGCCTAGATCCAATAGGATATTTTAAAACCATGTATGTTTTCCCTAATTTCAGCATGTGCAATAAAAATAAAAAATTATGAAATTTTAACCTATGTCTTATTATAGAGGCCTTAACAGATGATAATATAAAATATAAGCTTGTTTTCAGACCAGGGTTGTCACAGGGGGCTGAGCAGATTGTGCAATGCATTATTCCAGCAGATGCCACTCACAGCATCATCTATGAGAAGGCTCAACTCCAGACCCTATCTTTGTTCACATTGGAATGGAATATGAAGAATACAGATTCAGTTAGGAAAATTCAGATGGCAAAAGAAAAAAATTACATATTTAATGTGCTTCCACACATTGAACTAATTCATTTAAAGTTTTCTTATGGGGTAATTATAATAAAACTTGGTCTCTTTAACATTAACATTGCTTTTATAAAACTGAGCGTGCATTCATGGACAGAGACCTATGTTAACCTTTAATTCTCAGGAAGTCTAAGATATCTACACAGATTAACTTACAAGAATGAAGAAGTGGTATTTTATGTTCTAAATGATGCTTCTGAGTGTGTTTTATTTCCATACATGGAGCAATAAGGAATATTCCCCTTTCATTTTTTGTGCCCTTAATATAGCTGTAATGGGTGATAAAAAGTATTTTTATATTTGATCGGGGAAATATTAGAGTAATGATAACTAGTATTTCCATTTAAAATCCTTAGAAGAGAATTACTAGTTGACAAAAAAGCAGTTTTTGAAAAAAGCTATCTTTAAATTATTTCAAGAAAATGTGAAATATCTACAGCTATGTTCAACATTTACAAAATGCTCTAATAAAAAAGCAAGCCACGTTTCTCAAAGCTTAGCAGGGCTATAAATCTTAAACATTACTTCCTTTATTTTCATTTTGACTAAAATATAAGCCATTCTAATGGCTAGTTAAATAACAGCATGATTACATTACATTTGAATTTGCATCTATAAACCATTCTTTTATGCCCTTATACTTATGTATATTTAATGCTTGGTTGTCCATCGTTACCATTTTACTTAAGAATATGAGCTCAATATTGAAAGGGTCAATTTAGTCTAATATAAAAGTGTTATAATAATGTGTATGATGGGATTTATTATATTTATTTGAATAAATACAATTTTGAAATAACAAAAAAACATTACAAGATGAGAAAAAGTGCTACATAGTTAATCATGTGGGCATTGCATTCTTTATTATTACATTTTTATTATTTCTGTTATATTCTACCATTGGAAGTTGGAAACATTTTTATAAAAAACAAATTTCAAATTAAGGCAATTTGGGTTTTGAAAATATTTATGTTACACAATTTATTTCTTAGATATATTGGCATACTGTATCTCCTAGTTTTAGTGTCCTGGCTAAACTCCTTGAAGGGTCTACATGCAGAGGAAGCCTGGGTTTGTAGAATTATTTCTACTTATTATCTTTCTAAAAATTGAACTTAAATGCATTTTTTAAGGAAATTAATGCTAACATGAAAGTATGTATGAAGTACAGGACCAGCCAAAGCTTTGCTTAAATAGAGACTTTTTCTTGTTCTCTCGTCTTTTTTCCATTTATTGTTCTATTGTAAACCCCTCTTCACCACACCTCTGATTTAGAAAAAGTGATGAATCTTTTAGGTTTGTACAATATGGGGAAAATAACTATAATTGAATTGTCACATTATATAGAATTTATCTATCATCTACACACCTATCTATCTATTTATCCAATAGGTAGGTGTAGAGAACTTAAATGAGTCAGATACTTTGTAAGAACATGGAAATATAAAGTCCCCTATTCTTTAGGAGCTGACACTAGTAGAGAAAGCAGAGGGCATATTCAATATGTTAAATATTAAGTTCATAAGTGCTCTACTAAAGATACTATCACAGTGTGGTGAGAGTCTAGAGAGCTGGCATCATAATTAAATTATAGGTCAAGGTGAGATTTGAAGAATAGAAGCTGGATCTTGAAATTAGATGAAGGTACATGGAAGAGAGTTACTGTAGGGATTAAGGATGAAGGGGCAAAGGTATTTTAATAACAGACAATGGTGTGTGCCTCATAGTTATAGAACCTGCACTATAGGTCTATAGAACAAGAATACATGCTGTGTGCAGGAATTGTAATCTAAGGAGACAATTTTTTTTTAGGCTCAGAGTTTCTAATTGCATTTTGGAATCATTCTAAGTGAAGTAATGTAAGCATAGGTTGAAGAAAGGTTCTTGGGTGAATTGATATAAAAATACAGTGAGACATTAAATACAGTATCTCAGAGCCCTGACTGGTGTGGCTCCGTGGACTGAGCACCGGACTGAAAATCCAAGGGTCGCTGGTTCGAATCCCACTCCAGGGCACATGCCTGGGTTGCAGACCAGGTCCCCAGTGGGGGCCATGTGAGAGGCAACCACACATTGATGTTTCTCTCCCTTTCTCTCCCCCTTCTCCTCTCTCTAAAAATAAATAAATACAATATTTTTTTTAAATTAAAAAAAATACAGTATCTCAGATAAGAAATAATAAGGTTCTGAACCAAGATACTGACTTTATGTATACAGTCACATTTAAGAGAGTCGGGAATTAATTTGAAAGTTAGACTCACTAGGACTCCTTTTTCAACAGTACTGAAAAGGCGAGAGAGAAGATGGCTTATGAAGCAATGTTACTGAGGAGATTGAAGGGCATGGATTACAAAACCTAGGGATGAGCAGATAGGAGGACAGCCTCCTCTTTTAATTATGTGATCATTAAGGCAGGTGACATGATTTTAGATGGATTCAGTTCAAAGGAGTAGCATAGAAAATTAAAAGAGATTTTATTAATAGCTTTCACTTTCTCAGTTAGATAGATGGCCAAAATTAATCCATTATAGTTGAGGAAAGGATGGGAAAAGTTGTTAAAAGAGATTGGTAAGTATTTGGAATGACTAATAAAAGGAGTGAGGGAAGGAAATAATTAGGAATTGCTAAACATTTTTAGGTCTCACTATTAAAGAAATTTTTTATGTATATTGTATTTTTTTTGTAATTTGTTTTTCAAAAATCGTGCTGCAGTTGTGAGTTATGACTAATTAAATGTGACCTATTGGTGTGAATTGCAAAAGGAAGGAAGAATGGTTCCCAGATTTGGAGAGGCTTAGGAATTGTAAAGGTAAGAGTTCTGGTGAATAATTCAATAGACATTAACCTGCAGTTTAAGATAGTTATTAATGCATCCTTATTTACTGAGTACTTACTGTATCTTATTATGCAAACATGAGAAGATATGAATTTTATTGTTTAAAATCTTAAGGGGAATATGTTCTTAAGATTTACTTATAATATCAAAGAACTAAATAGCATTTGAAGTTTTAATAATTTCTGTCATCATAGTCATATTTAAAGTACTTGGATATTCACTTTATTTTTTAAGCATTGTTACTTGTCGCGGACCCCTGCACTCATGGGGTCCACGGTGTTGTAGCTGAAACAAAAGAAATTGACATGGACTACCCAATCCTGTGGAAGAAAAGGGCTAGCAGCCTCTCTCTTAAGGGGAACAAAAGCCTCTGCCCTTGTTCTAAAGAGCTTTTATTGTCTTACGGGGCACATTACAAGAAGGTCCTCATTAACTATGCACAGGCTTGCTTTAGGTGGTTACCTTATACAGAAAACAAAGGAGAGGATGCCGGTAATCACATCATAGAAGAGGGATATTTGCAAATGAAGAGGCAAAAGTGGTTGAACTGGTTACACTGGTCCTTGGGAGGTTTTAGCATGATTTTTAGGAAGTTATTTTGCAGCAGATGTTTGCCACTGGGGGCTGGGCCTATGCCAGGAAGGATGGTCTACTACAGTTACTTTTCTTAATAGAACCACATTTCTCATGTTATACATAGTATACATGAATACAAATGTATGCATTTGTGTACATTACATATACAAGATGTATTTTGACTTGCTAAATCATTCTGAAAGAACTATATGATATTGCTGATTATTTTTATATTGATTTGACAAAGCAAGACTTTGGATAACTGTGTTTCTGTGAAAGGAAAGCCAGCAAACCAAGAAGATGGTAGACTAGCAACCTAAAGAACCATATTGGGAAAGTCAGTCTTCTTTTATATCAAGGTAAGGGGAAAATGGGAGGGGTTTGTGGTTGACTGATGATTGCAGACACCTGAGTGCCAGCAGGGGTCTGAAGAGGACTGCTTTGTTCTTAGCCCATTGGCTCTAGCTGATGTGAATCTGGTCATGAGGTTGAACAATACATTCTTCCCTTACACCTTTGGGAAAGGCACTTTTGGCAGAATTCCTCTAATGATTAGCATGTACACATGCAAAACTAAGCAGAAGTTGTTAACTATGGGAACAAAGCAGGCTTGAACACAGCTGAGTCAGAGGCCAAGCATTTCACTCTGTCGCAATATGATCATCCCAAGTAGAAGAAGGGTGAGATCTCAAGATCAAAATTAAAAATTATGTTGCACTGCTTTCCCCCCTCACCCCCAGCAAATCGATATATGCCTACTCAAGACAAACTGCAATGAGAATGGAAGAAAAATATATTAAATCAAAAGTTTTATCATTCTCTCTCTCTCAGCCTAACTAAGGAAAATTTCTTTGGAAGCTCTGGCATTCACTGAATCACCCAACTGCAGAGAGAGTTATTAAGATAGCTAGTTGAAAGATGTGTTTGCTTAGAACCTAAAATAAAAACAGTGAGACTGAACTGAAGGGGCAAGGCCTCTGGGGTAAACCCACATTAGAAGGACTCATTGTGTTGCTAAGTCCCTTTCCAAGCTCTAATTGAGTAAACCAGGCAAACAAAGGCTTACAGAATTTTTATGCAATAAGGAAAACTTTGATTTGCTGAGCTCTTACCTGCTTTTATAAATAAGACATAATTTTTCTTCAATTAACAAGAGATTCTACTTCAAGTCAAAATAATAAAGCTCTAGTGCATAATTTATCCAATTATTTTTCTAATGTGAAATGAAGTGGTATATTTTATCTGATGTAAATTTTTATGGTTTGTTACAGTTTATATTAATATCTATAACCCACTAAATTCCAGTCACTGTATACAAATATTTAATATTTTCAGGCCTTATAAAATGTTATTAAAGATTAAATACATATGGAGGTTTAAAATTGGGCTTTACTGGTGTAAATAATCGAGCAGGCTAAGAGTCAATGTTGCACATTTAAAAATTTCAATTAAATAACCTACAGGTCATTAGCTTTTAATAATATTTTCTTAAATGAAATCACATAGTTTTAATTTATAAAATTAAAAAAATATTCTTAATACATGATTTTCTCTTTGTCTGAGTTTTTACACACATATACACTGAGAAAAAAATCCTGCTTTACAAATCTACATATAAGATATACTACTAATTTTTAATTGAAAATATGTTATTTATTTTCTATAGTTAATGTTCTAGATGCTTACTTGCTTTCTATTATTATAAAGAGTGAATTTTAATAACCACTGCTTTTTATATGTTGATTGTAGTATATGTTCAGTTACTAGGGACTATCATTTGGCTTCTACCTATGAATATAAATTGGACGAGTTTTGCAAATTTCTTTAAAATTCCTTGTAATAAGCTTATTTTTATTACACTAATAAAGTATTGAAGATATTTTTAAATATTACATCGATTTATTTGCTATTTGCTCAGTTGCACCATGATATGCTGCTGGCTTATTTGTCTCAATGCAGCTAATTGAGAAGGAGGAATTGGATGGCCTAGCAAAGGTAGGTTAGCCTTCAATGACTATATTGCAAAGTGTATATAAAAAGTCATTGACAAAAAGTCTTCAGGACATTGTTGCATCTATGTCAATGGATCATGAGGCCAGGTAGTCATGCAGAAAAAGAAATAATTCTTCTATGAAATAATTTGCAATGGACTAATAACCATCCCTCTTTATATCTTACATAACAGATACTGTGGTCAGAAAATAATATAAACTTGTATCTTGTTTTAAAAGTAATGAAAACCCATTTATAGCCTAAAAATAGTTTATCTAGAATACCCTAAGTCTGCATCTCCAGATAGTGTTTAGTTCGATATTTTCTACTTTGAGAATGAATTTAAATTTTTCTTCAATATTATTAGAATATGTGTATATTTTATAATAGATTTTCTATTTTCATATTTACATTTAGCTCTTAAAGCTAGTTACAGATTTTAAAATAATGTAATCAGCCCTGGCTGGCATAGCTCAGTGGATTGAGCGCGGGCTGCGAACCAAAGCATCACAGGTTTGATTCCCAGTCAGGATACGTGTCTAGGTTGCAGGCCATGACCCCCAGCAACTGTACATTGATGTTTCTCTCTCTCTCTCTTTCTCCCTCCCTTCCCTCTCTAAAAATAAATAGATAAAATCTTTAAGAAATAATAATGTAATCACATTCTTTCATTTCTAGAATAATTAACCTGACACATAAAGAACTGAAGTCTAATCTCAAGCTCAGACATAGACAAGAGAAAATATAAGGATTCACCTTAGATCTACTGACTAGAGATTAATATTGAAACAATGCAAAGCCTTTCATATATAGATTTATATGGTTGATTTTTTATTAATCATTCCATAACCAACTTACTAAATACTTGTTTTATGGACTTGAATTAACAATAGTGTCTCTGAAATGAGTCACATCATATACTCTGGGCCTTAAATAAAGTGATATAAAACATAAATTTATATGAAACTTATTTTAAGACTCTCTAATATTCATTTATATTATGAACATATGGGTATTCTAAAGCATCTCCAAACAAAATTGTGTATTATTTAATTACAATTATTTCCAAAAAAATTAAATGTTGTTGTCTTTTATTTGTTGTCATTTTTGTTGTTGTTGTTGTTGTTTTTTTTCTTTGGACAACAGACAGTGAGTTAGCTAACACCATACTAAAATTGCATATGGACAAAGAAAAGAAAAATAATAATACACATATATTCAAATGCCTATTTTAAACCATGTGTTAATACAAAACCAATACATTCTGAATATCAGGTTTAAGAGGTTAAATAAATACTACCAAATACTATTTCAATCAGATTACATTGAATAACTGTACAATTTATTTGTATGATGATTCATAACCAGTAAATTTCAGTTCACAATTCTGTCATTATGTTAATACAAGTATATTATTATTGCTGTCAATAAAATTTAATCATTAAAAATTCTTATTCAAAAAATATTTCAGTCCCAGTAATATTGAAATAATGAAAAGCTTCAAAGGAAACTCATTACCAGCACATTTCATCTATAAGTAAATCAATGAGCAGAGACTGAATTTCAAAACACTATACTTGAAGAATATAGGGGTAAATTTGAAAAGATGCTAATATTGTGTACATTTTTTTAAAAGTATAAAAATAACCCTGGCTGGTGTAGCTCAGTGGATTGAGCATGGGCTGTGAACCAAGGGTTCATGTGCACATGCCTGGGTTGCAGGCCAGGTCCCCAGTGGGGTTCATGTGAGAGGCAACCACACATTGATGTTTCTCTCTCTCTTTCTTTCTCCTTTCCTTCTCCTTTCTCTATAAATAAATAAAATCTTTGTTTAAGAAAGGGTAAAAATACTAGGATTTTAACTGGTACTTTTCTCATCCATTATATCAACAGAGAGATTTTTAAAAAATGGTTAGAGCTTTTTGTCCATTTTGTTGAAAATCACTTGGGTGTTTATTTAAGGTAACGTTGCTCACTTCTATAACTCAAAAGTAAAATTGTTTAAATACCCAAAGACAACAATTGCCCAAACCATTATAAGACTACTGTTACTTTCCATACTGGGGAGAAACCAATATAATATTGTCCAGACTAAAATGGCTGTATCCAAATAAAACACAACTAAGTGAAGAAGAGATAGCCAACATATTAGATGCATAGTTCAAAACACTGGTAATCAGGATGCTCACAGAATTGGTTGAATTTGGTTGCACATTAGATGAAGAAAATGAAGGCTATGCTAAGTGAAATAAGAAAATGTACAGGGAACCAATAATGATGGGAAGGAAACTGGGACTCAAATCAATGGAGTGAACTAGAAGGAAGAAAGAAACAACCAAACAGGAAAAAAGGAAGAAACAAGAATTCCAAAAGATGAGGAGAGGCTTAGGAACCTCCAGGGCATCTTTAAACGTTCCAACATCCGAATTATAGGAGTACCAAAAGAGGGAGAGGAAGAGCAACAAGTAGAAAAGTTATTTGAACAAATAATAAAGGAGAACTTCCCCAATCTGGCCAAGGAAATAGATTTCCAGGGAGTTCAGAAAGCTCAGATATTCCCAAAGAAGTTGGACCCAAGGAGGAACATACCAAGACACATCATCATTACATTACCCAAGATTAAAGATAAGGAGAGAATCCTAGAAGCAGCAAGAGAAAAGGAGACATTTACCTACAAAGGAGTTCCCATCAGACTGTCAGCTGATTTCTCAGAAGAGACCTTGCAGGCAAGAAGGGATTAAAAAGAAGTATTCCAAGTCATGAAAGACAAGGACCAACATCCAATTTTGCTCTATCCAGCAAAGCTTTCATTTAGAATGTAAGGGCAGATAAGGGAGCCAGGTAAGGTCAAGTTAAAGGAGGTCATCAGCACCAAGCCCTTATTTTATGAAGTGTTAAAGGAACTTATCTAAGAAAAAGAAGACAAAAACATGTACAGTAAAATGACAACAAACTCAGAATTACTAACAACCACACCTAAAACAAAAACAAAAAGAAACTAAGCAAACAACTAGAACAGGAACAGAAACACAGAAATGGAGATCACATAGAAGATTATCAACAGGGGAGTGGGAGGAGCAGAGAGGGGGAAAAGGTACAGAGAATAAGTAGCATAGATGGTAGATAGAAAAGTAGACAGGGGGACAGCAAGAATAGTATGGGAAATGTAGAAGCTAAGGAACTTATAGGTATAACACATGGACATGAACTAAAAGGGGGAATATGGGTGGGAGGGGGTGTGCAAGGTGGAGGGGAGTGAAGGGGGAAAATGGGATGGGACAACTGTAATAGCATAATCAATAAATTATATTTTAAAAAGATTAAGGGAGTGACTACATGGGAAACTCATTGGAAACTGTGAACCATGTGTAAATGCTTAATAAACATTAGCAATATTAATATGAAAAAAATTGGAAATTTTCCCTTATATAAATATTAAATTAGGTACAAAGCCCAAATAACACTGCATGGAGTTGATGAAATTTTTGATGATTTTTTCAACAATGGTATGGAGAATTAAAAAGAAGAATTTTGAATTAAAGTATTTTAATTATGTTTGAAATAGTTACATTTATTTACTTTATTTTAATATTCACATTTATCTATACAAAAGATAGAAATATTTCCTATGCTTTCATTCGTCTTTATTTCTTCTTATTGTGGTCTTTTAATTCAGATAATATCACCCTAGTATACCATGTGATATAGAAAAATTTATTCATACATGTTTATTTGTTGACTTGTTAAAAATATAACTTACATGCAATCCAAAAAGGCAATAGGACAAAAATTAACATAAAAGTAACATTTATTCACAAAAGCAACATTGAGTTAATGGTTTTACTTTTCTAACATAGTAACCATGCAATATATGAGATTTCTAGGACTGGTGAGGCACCTCCACATTGCCAGCAGTTTGAAAGCTCTTTTATCCTTTCCATTTTTCTTTGTTTCAGATATGCATGTTCATCTACATATTCAACTAATGAGATCACAATAAGGCTGTATATTGTTTAGTATACAACATAAGCACATGTCACATCAGTAATTATAGTTACCTAAGGATGAAATAAACATAGTGTTTTTTTCTTCAATGTACATGTATTATTTTTTTAAACAGCTACTAAATTGTTAGGGCATAAATAAACATGAATTTTTTGGAACTAAAGACTGAATAAACTAAACTATTACTTTTTTTTTCTTTTTCCAGCCATGTGGTCAAAAGTACCCTTTGAAAAAATTACTGAAACATTAGTTCATTGTGAACTAAGAGTTTAGAATTTTGTTCTGTAAGTCTGCTAAGTCAAATGTTCACTCTTTGTAGATTTCATAATAGAACAAGCCAAAAATTGGACCACCCAAAAGGGGCTTGAACTTTTTCATCTGTTGTTGTTATCAGCCAACCTGTGTATGCCTCAATTCTATATTCCTGTTCACATATTTTAGAACAGAAAACAAAGATCTATTAGTAAACTTGTAGAGAAAGCTACAGAAGAAATAGTTCATTGGACATATAGTTACTTACCAAAAGGAATATTTTGTCCCTAAAAAACAAAATGGAGCGTTTTGCAAGGGAAAAGGATAATCTGTGTGCTTAAAGGATTACAGTTGTAAATATCTGGCCAATGACCAATACATTTTTTATTGTAGGAAAATCTATATCGATTATTTTTTATAAGCCTGAGAATATATTTATTTGTATGTAGAATATATTGCTTGTTTGAGGGAGTATTAAACTATTTTTATGTCCTCAAAAATACATTTTTATAAGGAGTGAATGGAAGATGTGTAGTAGCAGGAGTCAAGCACAGGATGAGCACGGGGCATTTCAGAGTTCTGGCACATGTCCCGCAGATCGCTCCAGACGCCTGGCTGCCGCCTCCCTCAGCCCATCTCTCCATTTACTTTCAGAATAGTAGACTACGATGCTTGTATTTTATTTTATCTGTTGAGCTCAGAAAACATGTTTAAATTTCAAGTATTTGAGTAAAAATGCCATGTAATAAATTTGTCATATTCTTTCCTGGTAATATAGTACTCAGAATTAAATGAAATACAATAGCCTGTATCTGCTTTATATTTTATAAGATAAAAACCATTGTGAAACTTCATTTTGAATATTGTTACCACAATTCACTTGTATAAAGCTTCTGTATGCAGAAATTACAATAATATTCCTGAAGTGAAACACATTTTTCATAAAAAGAATATTCTTTACTCACGGAGAATTTAGGATTACTCTCTACTTGCTTTTTGAAGATGGGGATAATGGTCTAATGATTTGGTTAAATTTAAGTAATCTAAATAATGTTTCCTTAATTGTACATGGTGTTTTTACATTTTTCTATGTGTTTTTACATCAACTTTCATATTTTATCATAAGTAAATTTTCATTACGTAATATACCTACATACTATAATATTTAGCTATTTGCAAATATTTTCATTACTTTTACAATTTTCTCAAATACTTCAAAATACATTTTGTTAATTCATAGTATTCATATAATTATTAACATCTCTTCAACTCTTTCAACTTATTTTGATATGGGTTAATAACAGGTATCCTGTCTCACATGATGTATCTTAAGATATAGGAAATCTTTAAATGATTCAATCATAGTCTTCCACTTTATATATTCCATTTTCTGTAGACATGTCCCAGATTTCCCATTGAACCTGGGGGAAATAGGCTTAGATCTTCCCCATCATTTAAAGATTCGCTCCTGTTCTGGTGGTGTTCTTGCTCTCCCTTACAGATTTCATCCAAACAGCCTAGAGAAGAACCTTTCTTGCACATATCAAACTTGTCATAGACTCTGGCATCTGTCCCATAGATCATGGTAAAAGATAGAATACCTAAGAGTGTATTTATAACAGCAAATACGCATATCAAATAGACTAAAATACCACCAACCTTCTCCCCTTTAATTGATCACTGTGTTATCTTCTTGTCAGCACACAAACATACACTGGTATGTGCTCTACATTATCATTGCGTGTTTCATGTGAACACAGAATCAAAGAAAGAATAGCTGGTTACACAGAATAGCCTTTCAGATATGAAATTACCTGATCCTTTAATTGCTCTACTAGGGAAACAGGTATTTTCTCATCTGAGGAGCACCATGAACTCCTTGTAGAGTTTTGATTTGATACTAACTAATGCTTGCTTCTGTGCTGCCCTTCACGTTACAGTCTTCCTTTTGTTTTGCACTGTATTGTAATAAGAACACAAAGTATAATGTAATCTCTTAAGTGTACATTATTGTTGACTATAGTTACAATGGTGCAGATTTCTAGAGCTTATTTATCTTAATTAAAATTCATTCCTGCACTGGCTGGTGTAGCTCAGTGGATTGAGTACCTGCCTGTGAACCAAAGGGTTACTGGTTTGATTCCCAATCAGGGCATATCCCTGGGTTGTGGGGCAGGTCCCCAGTAGGAGGCATGTGAGAGGCAACCTCACATTGAAGTTTCTCCCCCTTTCTCTCCTTACCCCTCTCTCTACAAATAAATACATAAAATCTTTTAAAAAAGCCTCCTTCCTTTTGAGTCACCCCCTTCCTTGGAAGCACACCTACACCTTTCCCATCCCCCCTCCATCCCTCCAAGTCTGTTACCTTTACTCTTCTCTCTCCTTAGCTCCAACAACCTCTTCTTTTGCCCCTGTAACTTGTTTTCTGAGCCCATTTCTTCTACATCTTATTCTTCTATTTCTGTGAGTTTCTAGATAAACTGTATCTTATAGTTTTAAAAAAGCTTATTCCTGTTGATTAATAATTTCCCCTTTCCCTTGATTCCCAGACTATGGTAACCACCATTCCTGTCATTGATTTTATGAATTTGACGATTTTATTTTCTTTTTTGAAGATTTTATTTATTTGTTTTTAGAGAGGGGGAAGGGAGGAAGGAAAAGAAGGACAGAAACATCAATGTGTGGTTGTCTCTCACATGGCCCCTACTGGGGACCTGGCCTGCAACCCAGGTGTGTGCCCTGACTGGGGATCGAACCAGCAACCCTGTGGTTCATAGACCATCACTCAATCCAGTGAGCCACACCAGCCAGGGCAGATTTGACTATTTTAGATTACTCATGTAAGTGGAATCATGCAGTACTTGTTTCTCTGTGTTTGGCTTATTTTATTTAACATTATGTTCTCGAGGTCCATCCATGTTTCCACATATTGCAGAATTTCCTTCTTTTTTGAAGCTCAGTAGTATTCCATTACATACATATACTACATTATCTTTATCCATTCATTTTTGATGGACTTTTAAGTTGTTTCCACCTCTTAGCTATTGCGAAATCTTTTTTATTGTATTTATTGGGGTAACATTGGCTAACAAGATTATATATTTGGGTGGTGAGCACACAATTCAATATACAGAACATGTATCATAAAAGTTACACTTGTAACTTATATAATCTTATTAACCAATGTCACTCCAATAAATTTAATAAAATAAAAATAAAATATTATATAGGTTTAAAGTGTATAATTTTATGACACATCATCTGTATATTGGTTATGTGCCCACCATCCAAAGTCAAATATTTTTCTATTACCACATATTTGACCCTGTTAACCCTTCCCACCCCTCCTTCCCTCTGGTTACCACCAAACTGTTTGTGTTATGAGTATTTATTTGTTAATTTTTCTTTGTTTATTGCTTTCAGTTTTATATCCCACATAGGAGTGAAATCATATGATTCTTAACTTTTCCTGTCTGATTGATCTCTCTTAGCATGACATTTTCAAGATCCATCCATATTGTTGCAACTCTTTTTAAGATTATGTTCAGAGATACATTGGAGTTGCTGAGACTGGTTGTGAAAAGCAGATTGTTAAATACGGAAGAATGTCATAACCTGCTTGTTCAACTATTTTGAAATCATTCGTAATGGGAGTATTCACACAATAGAAATGTGCAAATGTTATAAAAATGGTTCTTTCTCACTCCCTTAAGAGATACAGCTTACCAACACAATTGGTATATTACTATATATATTAATTAGGTATAACTTAAATATTTTCATACAATCAATTATCTGACTAAGACTTGGTCAAGTAAATTAAAGTCAATAGCATTTTGAATTTTCCTAAAATTTCTTAGGCATATGTTTATATTACCTATGATATATTAAATCTTTATATTTCAATCATAATATGGCACAATGATTGATTATAATTTAATTGTGAGAGTGTAAATTTATCAAGTTTTGAGGGCATATTATTACCATGCACTTACTACAGATACAAGCTATTAAAAAAGAGCAGGGGTTCATCTGTCTTTGTGTAAAGTTTATAAATTACCTGTTGGTTTAACTATTGTAGTAATTTTTGTGAAGATTCCCAGTTCCTCCTGTCCTATTTAGTTTTGTTGTTGTTGTCAGTTCTCCTGAAGTAGAATTCTGACTTTGTTATTTCTTTATCTTCCTGTTGATCACCGAATACATAACTGTATAACCAATCCCACAGCATAGCATTAGAGGATCTTGTGGTTTGCCCCAAATCTATACATTTTCGATTTAAAATTTTTAATTCTCTTTCAATGACTAAGTGACTTATACCTAACTAGTTTTTTTAACTTTTTTTATTTTAATTGTTGTTCAAGTACAGTTTTCTGTCTTTTACTCCCATCCCAGCCCAACCCCTCAGTGCTCCCCACCTCCCTCCCATTTCCACCCCTCCTAGTTTTTGTCTATGTGTCCTTAATACTTGTTCCTGTAAACCCTTCCCCCTCACCCCTGAAATTCCCTCCCCTCTCCACTCTGGTCATTGTCAGCCTGTTCTCTATTCCAGTGTCTTTGGTTATATTTTGTTTGTTTCTTTGTTTTGTTGTTTAGGTTTCTGTTAAAGGTGAGATCATATGGTATTTGTCTTTCATCACCTGGCTTAGTTCACTCAGCATAATGCTTTCCAGCTTCATCCATGCTGTCACAAAGGGTAGGAACTTCTTCTTTCTTTCCGCTTCATAGAATTCCATTGTGTAAATGTACCATAGTTTTTTGATCCATTCATTTACTGATGGGCACCTAGCTATTGTAAATAGCTAGCACTTGGCTATTGTAAATTGTGCTGCTGTGAACATTGGGTTGCATAGGTTCTTTTGGATTGGTGCTTCAGGATTCTTAGGATATAATCTTAGCAGTGGAATTGCTAGGTCAAAAGGCAGATCCATTTTTAGTTTTCCGAGAAAATTCCATATTGTTTTCTATAGTGGTTGTACCATTCTGCAAATCCCACCAACAGTGCACTAGGGTCCCCTTTTCTCCACTACCTAAGTTGTTAACTACATAAATAGTAAGTAGTGTTGACCCATATGGCTCAGTTGGTTGGGTGTCATCCCACAAAGCAAAAGGTTTCTAGTTCTATTCCCAGTCAGGGCACATACCTGGGTTGCAGGTTCAGTCCTGTTGGGACTGAACAGGAGGCAATCAATCAATGTTTCGCTCACATCGATGTCTCTTTTTTTCTCTCTTCCCCTTTCTCTAAAAATAAATAAAATATTTTTTAAAATAATAAATATATAAGTAGATATGTCTAAGTTTGAGGATTATATTAAACATACTATTCTTACTGATGTTCAAAATTCTCAACAACGCTTTGAAGTACCATATATTTTGTTAGTCTCCTGCTGAGATGGCTGAATTCCTAAAAGTCCTTTAATTCAGAACTGTGAGGCACATTCACAATTTATTGAAAAAGCCTTTGTTGTGATTCAATACTCTGACTTCAAAAAATATTTCTGAGGTTATGGCAAAAAGTTGTGGTCACACACACAGCTTTTTCTCCTCACCATCCATTCAGCACCTATTTTTTTATTTTTTGCATCTTTCACAACTGGAGAGGCTAAGAATTTCCCATCTCTTCAAGATCTGATTCTTTTTAACAGATTTTCCTTCACTTTATCTTTTCCCTTACATTTTACTGTAAGCAGAGAGGAGCATCCAGATAGAACCTTTCACACTAATTGGAAACCTCCTTAGCTATATATCTAAGTTGCTAATTTTCAACAACTATTTTTTTCATAACTACAGGGCACACTTTGCTGTTTTTTGCTACTACTGGGATCTCCCCTCTTTCAGTTTAAAATAGCATGCTCCTCCTTTCCCTCAAGTCCCTCACAGCCATATTTCTAACAGTATGTCCAAGCCTTTCTCTAAGCTAACAAGGTTCTCACTGTCAAACTCTTCAACATTCATTCAGCCTCCATACACTCTCCAATTCCAAAGTCATTCTAAAATTTTAAGTACATATTCAATTACTTCTCCTCCTCCAGTACTAAATTGAGCTTGCACTTCCTATTGCCTCATATTAGATTACCACAAACTTTGTAGCTTAAAATAATACACATTTATTATCTTATAATTTCCTGGGTTCAGAAGCCCAGGGTCTCACCTGGCTGAACCTGTCAGTCAGGTGTGTCCTTATCAGGATGGTGGTTAAAGTTATTAAATTCCATTTCCCTGCAGTTTTACAGGTCTGAATTTTTTTTGGTGTCTGTTGATTAGAGACCACTCTCAGCTATTGGAGGCCACTTGGCTTTTTTACATACGTACCTCTAATTTGAAAGTTTGCTCCTTCAAGGTTGATAGAAGGGTATTCACTACTGCTTCAAAATACCTCATTTCTTTCTGACTTTGACCTTGAGATCTACTTTTAAATGACTTCTAACAAAACATATAACAAAACATAACAAAATCACAGGAGTGATATCCAATCTTATTGTCAGGTTGAGTCTCACTCAAGAGAAGAAGATTGTACAAGGCATGGACAACACAGGGTGGGAAACTTGTGTCTGTTTTAGAATTCTGCACCAGTTACAGAACTAAGAGACATTCTCCCTTAACAGAGGTAATATCAGTATTAATTGATAGAAGCAATAATTCAAATCTAGAATATCTGGCTCCAAATACCCTGATCTCAATTACCATATAATACTCTCACTCTCAAATAGAAAGCACTTTCAGTTTTTGCCCATGAGAATGATATTCTCTGTAGGTTTTTCATACGTGGTCTTTTTCAGTTTAAAATATGATCTGTCTATTCCAACTCTCCTATGTGTTTCTATCATAAACGGGTGCTGGATTTTATCAAATGCTTTTCTGCATTGATATGAACATGTGATTTTTGCCTTTCATTTTGTTTATGTGATGACTCACATTTATTAATTTATGAATATTGTACCAACTTTGTATCCTCAGAATAAATCCCACTTGATCATGGTTTTATTATCTTTTTGGTGTGTTGCTGGATCCAGTTTGTAATATTTTGTTGAGGATTTAGCATCTATGTTCATCAGGGGATATTGGTTTATAATTTTCTTTCTTTTTTGTATCTTTACCTTGTTTTGTAATTAGGATAACACTGGCCTCATAAAAATAGCTTGGAAGGTCTTCCCTTCTCCTCAAATTTTTGGAATAGTTTCAAAAGGATCAATGATAAATCTTCTTTGAATAATTGGTAAAATTCTCCTGTGAAACCATCTGCTAGGAGTGTTATGGTTACTCCTTTGATTTCATTCATCATTATCAGTCTCTTCAGGTTTTCTGTTTCTTCTTGTTTACTTTTGGGAATTATATGTTTCTAGAAATTATTGTTTTACCCATGTTGTCCATTTCTTGGCATATAGTTGTTCATAGTAATTTCTTACAATAACTTTTGTTTCAGTCATTATTTGCCTCTTTCATTTCTGAAACAAAATCAATCAAAACTTTCTTCTCTGGCTTCCCTAAGGTTGCCTAACTCCAAGTTATTTCTTGCTCTTATTACAATACTGAACGTCCTTCCTTTCATCTCCAAATATAGAAATGACATTGCCTCATCATCTTTTCAGATGACTCAAATTCCATTTTTTTCTCTTCAGTGTTTTCCTTTTTTGCCTGTATAGAATAAAGTGTCTCTTTTCTGAATTCCTTTCTATTCTAACATGTTTCAATTTCTATCTGATGTTGCAAGTGGTTGAGTTTGGATCATATTTTTTCTACTAGGCAGAAAAATGTGAAAAAAAGAGCAATAATTATTTAATACATGAATAGTTATAATTTGATGAGTAATGTCACATAAATAACATTCAGTTGACATTTACTGTTACACTTTATAGGTAAACTGTGCTAATGGAGACTGTATTTGACTTTATGGGGTCCTGATTTTATTCCCTGTGTGACCACACACACACACACACATATTTTCATCATCTATGATTATATATTTGTATTCAGCTATTTGGTGGCACTTTCATAATCTGCAGCATGCATAGGCTGAAATAAGTTGCACTGACAAAATAAGTAAAACCTGTTGTGCCCACTTTTCTTCATTCTGAGTATTGATATCTTTTGGAATATATGACACTCCTGGGTTAGTGGACATAGGTAACCATCAATCAAAAGTCTTTTGATTTGGGGATTTTTGCATATCCCCCAAAAATATTATTGACAAAGACTGAAAACATTCATGTAATGAGAAATTAAATTTTATATATAAGGAATTATAAACATATATAAGGAATTATAAACATATAGAAAACTCTCTTTGGCCCAGACCAAAGAGACCTAGTGGTAACCCTTAGCCAGAGTTGCCTGGCTCATTTGTGTCCTAATGATCATAACTATGGCATTCATGTTTCATTTGAGTATCTTACTATAAACTGTGCTGCACCTTTGCTTAAATACTCAGAACAATATTAAATTACAAATATTTAGCAACTTACTTGTACAAATTAATTTTCACCTATAATGTTATTTTTAAATATGGTTCTCTGCTTAATTAAAATGGCTATGATTTTGTAGCTCTGTTCTATTAACCTGTAGACTTTATTCCTATATGTCCTTTATTCTCTGTCTTCTTTTATACTCGTATTATCCTGTATGTGTGGGGCTGGGAGTGATTTTTAAGATATTCTTTGGATGGAATATCATATCACATGTTGAATATAGATGAAAATTGATCCCTCCCTTATTATACCATGTCAGTGTTCATGTGACACCAAGAAATATTCCAAACATGTGGCTAATTAATGGTATTATTATTAATGATATAAATCTAATATATAATAGGTAAACATAAATCATAATGCCATCTTAATTAAATTTGTATAATAATTCAACATGTAAGAATTAAACATTTGATTATTGTCTTAGTTCAGGATCCTATAACAAAATGCCATAGACTGAGTGGCTTAAACAACAGATATTTATTTCTCAAGTTTCTATAGTGTGGGTAGCCTAAGGATCAGGTGCCGGGAGACTGGCTGTCTGGTGAGAAAGAACCCTCTTTCTGGCTTGTAGAAGGCTGCTTGCTTGTTTTATCTTTACATGGTGAAAAGAGAGGAAGGACCCTGGTTTGTCTTTTTCTTCTTAAAGGAGGACTAATCTCATGAAGGGACACCACCCTCATGACCTCCTGCAAACCTAATTACTGCCACAGGGCCCCTTCTTATATCATCACATTGGAGCTGGGCTTCAACATGTGAATTCAGGGGGACATAAACATTTAGTCCATAACAATTTTCATAGTATCATAACTATAAGAAAGTGAAAAAACAAGTAAGAAAGACAGCTGTCAGGTGGTCTGGCACAAATAGCTACATCCTGGTGCCCTACTGTGAGCATAAAAATTTCACTGAGCATCAAATGAGGACAAAGATTGTTCTACAAGCATGTCTGCTTATACATAAAACAAGATCTTTTTGCAAACCACAGATATGACAAACAAGTTTTTTCCAGATAATTTGATTCTTATTTCTTTACTAATTAAAACTTTAATCTATCTCCATTTATCCCATTCACTGAATGAAGTTGACATACCTGATTATAGAATTATTCTTATTTTTCTGAAAACACCCAATTCAAGAAAGAAAGAAAAAACACTGCTTTCTTAACCCACTTCCAAAATCATCTACCACAGGCTTAATCCCTTGAAAATCAGCACAAAAATGCTCTTACTGAGATCCTCTCTGTTGCCTGTGGTGTGTTATCCCTCTTGTTGCAGAAAGTACTGAGCCCAACTCTATTTGACTACATGTGCAGTCCTAGTGGTCTTTAGCTGAGGGACACAACACTGGTAAATAAACAATTCACTATACATATACAATATATATTAAATTTAGCCCAATATAAAAAACATTAAGCCATATTTTTAGAGTTTTGTCAAGTTAATGTTACATAATGACAGAATTAACCTTGAGAAAGGTCATGTGATATGAACCAGCTTCCAGCCATCATAAAATAACTGCATAGAGTAATTTTTTTCTTAGTTTACCATCCCCGCCCAAAATTAGTGTTTATTTTAAAACAACAATGGTCCACTTTAATTGTGGTATAAGGCCATAAAAATAAGGAAGCATATACATAATCCCCCTTTTAAGAAACTATAAAACAAAATGGAATAATTCAAAATATGTTGCACTAGAGGCTATTTAAAATACATTGTGCTGTGAAATATATTTCCTGTTAAAATTCTAGTAGCTAAGATATTAAACTGACAGAAATAAATAGCTGCTTTGTCTTGAGTGTACAAATGAAGTATATAGAAAATCAATTTTGGCTAAACAAAGAACAGATGGTAAATAATGTGATTACATTAAAATGACTATGCTAGTTGTCACAACGTTAAAAAAAGCACAAGATTTCATTTTCTCAAGTCTGAATGTTTCAGACTAGAAAAAGAATTATCACAAGGAATGAGAGCAAGTCTCATATAATTTCCTTTTATTATCCTTAGAGAAAACAGCATCCTCATCATAAACAGATGGGTAAAAATAGAGTGCTACAATAAGTCATAATAGAAGAAGATCATTTAGAGAAAGCATTAGCCTGTCATTTTCTTTGAAATCCTTGAATGTAGATAAAATAAAGGAAGTCTAATAAATATTTTAAATGAATAGCTTATTTACTTAACTGAACACAACAGATCTGTTATCCAGTGGCTTAATTGACTCCATATGAGGTATGTGTTTTAACAGCCCCACATATTGCTGCAAACCACTTCTGCAGAGTTTAGTTATAGCTTCTTATAATTTGGGAGATTGACCCAAACTCACCAATATCTTACAATTCTAGCAGAAAAAAACTGATTGTTTTTCAGTGGAGCAAAATGAATACAAGTAAACACAATCACAATAGTTATAATAACATGCTTTTCTATATTCTCATGGAGGCTCATTTAGGCTAGGAGTTTCATGAAATTTTTAATTATCCTTAGTAGTCAAAACTTTAATGATATTTTTTATACTACATATCAAGTTGGTAATATACTCCTGTGTTGCTGAAGTTCTTGTTACCTGCATCATATCCATTTTTTTCTCTTTCACCTTTCACCTCTTCTTCTTCCAAAGAGGGGTGAAAGCGAAAAAAAAAGAGGAGAACAAGAAGTGGAGGAGAAATAAAAGGACAAGAATGAAGAAATGTAAAGAAAAAATAAGACTAGAGAATAATGAGCATTTTTCTTTATAAAATTTTTTAAATGAACTGACTAGGAGGACATACAGGGAAAAACATTTACATATCATATCACTTTCTCAAGTATGCAAAGCTGACATGACAAAGGAAATGAAATAAAATATTTTGATTTACAGTAGAGAGTGTTTTTATTTAAGTAACTGAAAACACCAATAGAAATATCAAATTTATTATGACATTCCAAGGTTTTGTATTGTGGGCCCACCAAAAATACATTATATCTATTTTATTTGTAAAGAAATTGGAAAATAAGTTGCACATCAAATAAAATAAAGTAAAATAAAATAATACAAAATAAAGATGGAGAATGATTCTTTTTTAAAGTATATTTTATTGATTATGCTATCACAGTTATCCCATTTTTTTTCATTGTATCCCCTTCTGTCCTGCACACCCAGTCCCATCAGCATTCCCTCCCCCTTAGTTCATATCCATGGTCTTACATATACATTTTTGGGCTTATCCATTTCCTATACTATTCTTAACCTCCTTCTGTCTATTTTGTACCTACCATTTATGCTTCTTATTCTTTGTACCTTTGCCCCATTTCCTCCCTTGCCTCCCCACTGATAACCCTCCCATGTGATCTCCATTTCTGTGAGTTTGTTCCTGTTCTAGTTGTTTGCTTAATTTGTTTTTATTTTTGTTTCATTTAGGTTCAGTTGTTGATAATTGTGTTTGTTGTTATTTTACTGTTCATATTTCTGACCTTCTTTTTCTTAGATAACTCCCTTTAGCATTTCACATAATAAGGGCTTGTGGATGATGAACTCCTTTAACTTGACCTTCTCTGGGGAGCACATTTTCTGCCCTTCCATTCTAAAAGAGAGCTTTGCTGGATAGAGTAATCTTGGATGTAGGTCTTTGCCTTCCATGACTTCAAATACTTCTTTCCAGCCCTTCTGCCTGCAAGTTTTTCTTTGAGAAATCAGCTGTTAGTCTTATGGAAACTCCTTTGTAGGTAACTCTCTCCTTTTCTCTTGCTGCTTTGAGATTCTTTCCTTCTCTTTAATCTTGGGTAAACATAATTATGATGTTCCTTGAAGGGTGCTTCCTTGGGTCCAACTTCCTGGGACTCTTTGAGATTCCTGGATTTCCTGGAAGACTATTTCTTTTGTCAGATTAGGAGTGTTTCTCCTTCATTATATTTTCAAATAAATTTTCTATTTTTTATTCTTCCTCTTGTTCTTTTTACCCCCCTATGATTTGTATGTTGGAACATTTAAAGTTGTCCCAGAGGTTCCCAGCCTCTTCTCATTTTTTTGAATTCTTCTTTCTTCATTTTTTTTTCTAGTTCAATGTTTATTTCTTGTTTTTGTTCTGTATTTATTTGAGTCCCAGTTTCCTTCCCTTCACTGTTGGTTCACTATATAATTTTCTTTATTTCACTTTGCATAGCCTTCACTTTTTCCTCTCTTTTGTGACTATACTGAACCATTTCTGTGAGCATCCTGATTACCAGTGTTTTGAACTTTGCATCTTATAGGTTCACTATCTCCTTGTTGCTCGGATCATTTTCTTAAATTTTCATCTATTCTTTCATTTCGACCATATTTTTTTGTCCTGGCACCCCTGTTTTGTTGTAAGGGGTAGAGCCTTAGGTATCCACCAGGGTGGAGCAATATACATTGCTGCATTGTGTGGCTATATGTGGGGGAGGGGTCCAAGAGAGAGCAATGTGGCTTGCTCAGCTTTAGGCTGTCATTCAGTCAGTTTCCCTGTTACCCACAAGCAAATTGTGCTGATTTGCTTCTGGTGCTGATTCGCAGGTGGGTGGGTTAGTGTATGTTCTAGGACCCTGTAGGTATCTCTAACAAACTCTCCTGTGAGGCTGGGAGTTTCTCCTGCCACTGCAACCCCCACAGATATTTACAACCAGAGGTTTGGGGGCTTTATTTTTCCATACTGGAGCCTTGGGCTGCATGGTCTGTCTCGCTCCTCAGTTGTTCCTTCCAGTTCATCTGCAAACAAATGTGGGATTTCCGGGTCCACCAGCCACCACCTCACCTGCCTGGTCTTCCAGCTGCTGCCTTGTGGTGTATCCTCTCTGCCTCGGCTGCCTGTCTCTGCTCCTCCTGCCAGTCTGAATGAATGTTTCTTCTTTAACCTCCTTGGTTGTCAGACTTCCATACAGTTTGGTTTTCTGGCAGTTCTGGTTATTTTTCATTTTAAATTCATTGTTGTCCTTCTTTTGTTGTGTGAGGAAGCGAAGGATATCTACCTATGCCTCCATCTTGGCCAATCAGAAATATGATTCTTAATAGCAAACTACTATAGTTATATAGATGCTCTTATTTAACTAAGGGATAACATGATGTTGAAAACATAAGACATTTTATAATATGATCTTAGGTCTACACATAGAGTTTTAACCAGTAAAATCAGCAGTCCTTCAAATTAAATATTTCAAGTACCATTTTCAATTAGTAGAATAATAAACACTCTATAAGTGTCCAATTAAATTTCAGTTAAATCTTTATTTGAAACAGTAAGCATGAAGAATGTCCAGTAGGTAAGGTGTAATACTTCCACAGTTCAAAGATGCCTGCTGGAGAAAAGAATTAGCTTCTGATCAGAAAAGCAAATTTTGTTTTATGAATTTTATTTGTGCTAAGCATATAAGTTGTGTTTACTAATAACATATAATAAACCAAAGTACAATTAAATGGATTTTATGCCTATATTATATATTTATAAAACATATGTATACACATATAGTTATATACAAGTATATATGATATATATAGTTATAGAGACAGTTATATAGTGATATATTTATATATATTTAATATATTAACAGAAAGACAAAAACAAGATAAGAAAGCCTATAGTTAATTATTTGCTATTACGTGTCTCACCTGTGAACTGTCAGGTAAAGAGCAGTAACTATTGTACAGTAATGCAGTCAATGGTGAGTTGGTTATACTAGCTTGTGTAAAAAGAAAGAATTTTATTTAATACATCAGTGTTAAATAAATGTACTTGTTAACTGATCCTAGTTTTGGGAAGAAGTTTAGAAGTCATCTAGTGAACCTAATATCTGAATGAATCCTTATAATCACACTCCTTGCAAATTCTGTCCTTTATAGCCCAAAGGAAAGTATTAACTGGAAAACATATTCTGTAGCTTGCAAGGAAGATATAAATGCTGGAAGACAAGCAAACAAGCCAAACCCCCCTTCATATCACTATTTCCTCCAGCTTCATTGCTAGTATCTGGTAATGTAGAAAAAATAAGAAGGGAATAAAAATATCCATTTACATCTTTATTATTCGCAGTCTCATGAGGTGATGTAAAAACCTATGCAATATTAAAATTTTGATCCATATTGTGTCATAGCAAGATTTATATGCAGAGAATACTAAAATCCAGATTCTGGGAGTTGTTTGTAGCTTCATTAGCTTCACAAATCCCATCACATCTACTTGATGAATCATCATACATAAATTTGACAAGTCCTAAAGCTCTTTAAATATGAATTTTTCTTCTGTAAAAAAATGACAGGAGATTAGAGGATCTTATGAAACATTCCAGCTCAGAATTCCCAGGGACACAGATCTGACTTAAATGCAGGAGTGTGTTCTAATGGAGAAAACTCTCACTGTGTATGTAAATGGAGGTACCTTGCAGTTCTGTATGAGTTCCTAAACAAAAGGTGAGCCTAAGTAGCTGCAGTTCTAGTATCACCTTGGTTAGATCTTAAAGTGTTAATCTAACTCGGCAAATAAGTGTGACCATGTTTCTGGCTATGACTCATCTAAAGGTTAACATAATGTCACTCTCATGTGTGAAGAACTTATAACTAAAGAAAATAAACTTCTGTTTGGTAACATCTAGATGTGTCATTTTATTGTACTTTTATTTCTATTAGCATAAACTATGAAATGCACACTATTATACATAACTATTATTGAAATCTAAGATTCTTTATTTCTGTAGCCCCAAAACAATTGAGTAACTAATGCTTCATTAGTGGCTCTTAACAACCACCTCACATCTTCATCCCAGATTCTCTTTTTATGTATGAATCTAATTTTCTCTATTTTAAGGGCAATAGAGTTTATTTAGGAACATGGTTTTGAAATTATAACTATATTCTCTAATAACATGATTAATGGGAAAAGCATAAAATCAAGATTTATGTAAGAAAACCATGAAAGTTTTGATATTCCAGTATTAAAGGGTTAAATGACAACTACATGATGAATTAGAATAACTAATATTGATAATAATCATAATATTAACTAATATTAACTAATAATCATAATATTGATTATCTGACTACAGGCATTTGAAAGGATGCTAATTAATGCACACAATTTAATTTTTATAATATAAAGTATCACTTCTCAATTCATACTTTGCAGCTACATTAAAATATGTATTTTATTTCCCATTTCTAAATAAAGAATATTTTATTGATATGAAAGTTTTTAAATCTTAAAATAATTTTCCCCAAAGATGAAATTAATCAAAATCACTCCAAAAACTTTACCTAGACTTTCATATAATTTTACTTTAAATACTTTCAAAAGTTTTCAATCTTTTGTATATACTACGTTTATAAGTGTTACTTCTCTAAGATCACAATATTTTGACTGAAATAATGTTTGTGATATTTAAAAGGGTATATATTTTATTCAGGAGAACAGGATTTGCTTCTTCTTATCTTTTGGTGCCCATTATAATCAGACTCACTGGTGCCGCCATTTATAAAATATTTATAAACCTAAAAAGCTAATTCTGAATGACTACTGCAAGAAATTGTCATTCAAGAAAATCTTCTAGCCAGTTATTAATACCATAAGTGGGGTTTGAAATAAGGTAATGGGAAGGAAAAAGATGTTATGATTTCTCCATACTACTTTTCATTCATAATATTTATCAGTAGGTTACTTATTGAGTGATAACAAAATGGTACATTAAACTAAATTTTTTTCATAAAATCTCTTAAAGAAACTTATGGCTCAAAATTTTAATAGAAAAGTTCATATTTTAAGTGCTTTCTGATTTCAGGAAATGATATAAAATTATGTAAATAATGTATACATTGAGCATTAATATATATGTTAATTTATATGTTACATAATTATTATGTATAATAAATATATAAGTATTGCTAATATAATACTAGCCCAGTCTCTAACACATTTAACCCAGTTACTTGTATTAAATAGCATAAAATAAAACTTGAGTTCATATTTCAGAGTTAAAAGCTCTTGTAAAATACTAAAAAATAACAATTCATTGATTTACATGTTTAAATTAAAGTTATTGGTATATGGATAAAAAAAAGAATAATTGTTCAATAGAGGAGGGGAAAAACTCAAGTTTGGCAACACCAGACACCATGTACAGGAAATACATGATGGGAAGAAATATCAGGTTTGCAATTTCAAAAGGTGATCAAGAATTAATACTTCTAGGAGGTCTGGGTTCATAGTATCAAGACCCAGAGAAGTCTGGCTCCTGGCTAAAATCCTGTAGGGTAAACAGAGGCAGTCTGGCTTCCTTACCCAGATGTCTCGGGAACTAAGATAAGTAGTGTTCTCATAGTCTTGAGACTGGGTCCCGTAAATGGTTCCCATAGCCTTGAGTGGGCTCGCATGCACAGAATCTTGCTGTTTTATACATTATTCTGGTTTCCTGCAGGTTATGTGTCCATGTAGTATATAAGGGAGTTGGAATTTCCTGATGAGGGACAGGTGACATGCAGTGTGATGTGTAGTGTGACATGTAGGGACACAGAACTTGCAGGGTGTGTGGAACGCCCACCCCAGAATAAAGTCATGTCAAGCATCTCCATGGATCCATGAATATTCTTTCATTTGCCCGAATCCAGTGAACCTGTCTGGCCTTGAATGGTTGCTACACAAAACCTATGTGTTATTCTTCAGGCCTGACCTTAGGCGATCATGAAGAATTTACTTCGCAGGCTTCGGAGAAGAAATCTGCCCTCCTAAAACCAGACTTGGTGTACAGTCAGAACACTGTAATCTCTAAAGGGAGTGGCACCCACAGACTTGGGTTTCTCTGGCTGGTCATGCACCTATACATTTCCAGCCCAGAAATATCTATTTGAAGGCATTTTTATGGAGGAGAAAGAGATTTTTAGTAGAAACCTTACTCAAACACTTCTCTGCCTAGACTTCTTCATTAAGGGAGAGGGGAGAACTTTAAAGACCTTTCAGCATGCTCAGTACTTAGCAGTTTTCTACTCCTGGCCTTTCTCCCTCTCCCTTTTCCTGGCTCCCAGATTTATGAAACCACAGGAAGCTTTGTTTGAGTTTCCCTCTGCAATGAGAGGATCTTTATGCACTGGTCATGTTGATCCAATTGAACCTCAATTAGAGTCATGGGGAAAATGGAATGAGGGGGATGGGATAATGGAGTCAGCACTATCTCCAGTTTAGCCTCTTGCTTATATTATTGTAATAAGTGATTAAAGCCTTGGGAGTTATTTGACTTGTCTTAGTTACTCCAGTACCTGACAGCTCAGGTCTCTCCAATACAGCTGAATCTTGGACAGGCCTCTAGCTAGTTGGTTCTTTTTTTTTTTTAATTTTTAGTTTTGTTTTTAGTTATTGTTGTTCAGTTATAGTTGTCCCACATTTTCCTCATTGCTCTGGCCTGCCCTGTCCCCAACCTCCACTCTCAAAGTCAATCCCCACTACATTGACCCTCCCCATGAGTCTTCTATTCATTTTCCTTGACTTGCCCCTTCACCTTCTTCTCCTGTTATTCCCCTTCTTCTTCCCCTCCGACCACTGTCAGTTTGTTCTTTATTTCCATGTCTCTAGTTACATTTTGCTTATTTGTTTTGTTGATTAAGTTTCATTTATAGGTGAGATGATATGGAATTTATCTTTCACTATCTGGCTTATTTCACTTAACATAATACTCTCCGGTTCCATCCATGCTGCTGAGAAGGGTAGTAGTTCCTTCTTTCTTTCTGCTGCATAGTATTCCATTGTAAATGTACCACAGTTTTTTTCCTTTACCCATTTACTGATGGGCACTTAGGCTGTTTTCAGCATTTGGCTATTGTAAATTGTGCTTCAGTGAACATGATGGTGCATAGGTTTTTTTGAATTGGAGGTATAGGATTCTTAGGGTATAATCCCAGCAGTGGAATTTCTGGGTCAAAAGACAGTTCCATCTTTAGTTTTCTGAGGAAGTTCCATACTGCTTTCCACAGTGGCTGCACCAGTCTGCATTCCCACCAACAGTGCACTAGAATTTCCTTTTCTCCACATTCTCTCCAACACTTGTTGTTTAATGATTTGTTTATGATGGCCATTCTGACTGGTGTTAAGTGGTATCTCATTGTGGTGTTAATTTGCATCTCTCTAATGGCTAGCGATATTGAACATTCTTTCATGTGTCTCTGGGCCTTCTGTATGTCCTCCTTGGAGAAGTGTCTGTTCAGGCCCTTTGCCCATTTTTTAATTGGATTGTCTGTCTTCCTGGTGTGGTGTTGTGTGAGTTCTTTATATATTTTGGAGATTAAACTCTTGAGCAAGGTATCATTGACAAACATATTTTCCCATACAGTTGGTTTTTTTCCATTGTGTCGCTGTTTTCGTTAGTCATGCAGAGAAGCTTTTTTCATTTGATGTAGTCCCATTTGTTTACCCTTTCCTTTATTTTCCTTGTCTTAGGGGGTGTATCAGTGAAAATATTGCTTCACGGGGTTGACATTTTCCTGCCTATGTCCTCCTCTGGGATTTTTATGATGTCACATCTTATATTTAAGTCTTTTATCCATCTTGATTTTATTTTGGTGTATGGTGTAAGTTGGTGGTCTAGTTTCACTTTTTTGCATGTAGTTTTCCAGATCTCCCAGCACCATTTATTAAACAGGCTTTTTTACTCCATTTTATGTTCCTGCCCAATTTGTCAAATATTAATCATTGCTACTATGCGTGTCACCTATCTCAACACAGAATTGAAGACATAGTAGAATATGGGTGTCTCAGGAAAAGCTAATATAGGACCTGGAGTCAGGGTGAGAATAAAGGGAGGTTTCTTTTCAAATAATCTTTAATTGTACAAAACCATGAGAAGAAGAATAAATTAATTTAGGGTTGAGTTTTAATACATGCAAATATGGTCTTATCTTTTTAAATACCAAAAGTGATTCAAATATATTTAGCACCTAGGAAATATATTTATCTGCAATATACTTTGATTAAATATGATTTTATGTTACCTTTTTTTTAATAAGTTTAGAAACATAAGTAAACTGTGTTGTTCTACCCTAATGTTTTATACATTAAACTACCCATTTGTATTATTTCCCATATTTTAAACAAAAGACAGTACAATAGACACACATAAATGTGAACTATTGATTGAAACACTAGCTTAGATATCACTGTATTTTTCTGTGTATAATGTGCACCCACATTTTGTGAACATTGTACATGGGATTATTATACCCTATGATATGTAATAACTATAGCTGTGTATAATGTGCATCCTTGTTTTTCCCTCAAAAATTTGGGCACAAAACTGTCCATTATATGTGGCAAAATATAGTAACATGTAATTAAGCATATCCTTTCTTGCTGGTGCTGTTCTTCAGATTGTAATGGAATTTGTACATAAAGTCAATGTAAAAACAGATATTTATGTCCACTTTTGATTTTTCAGGAGATTGCAGAGAAAAGAAAAAAAGTGAATGGAAAAGAAAAGCTAGTGAAAATGGCATTCATTGTACCTATCAATATTAAAATATAAGAAAATTAATAGGGACTAGGAAGAAAAAATCAACAACATTGATCTTTATTTTCTGGTGTTCACCAAACGTCTAAAGGTAGAATAAATGAATAATACATGAATGAATAATACAGTTATAGCATGAACTACAATTTATTTAATTTCAGTATTTTCAAATTAATTACTGTAATTTTTAATACAATCAAAAAGTATCCTAGGGAATTTGTTTCCCATTATCCTTTCCAGCCTGGTCTTTTTAACCTACTGCTTGGTTGCTGTGATCCAGTCACAATGGCCATCCTCAAACCTGCCACACAGCTCTTAAGCAAATCTGAAATTCACATACCATTAAATCTGCAATTTCTCTCTTGGTCATGTATACAAAAGAACTCTCAACTTAAGTCGTAAGGAAGATAGGAAGTGATAAGAATTCTAAATGGTCCCCAAGAGTTCTCACCCTCATTATATACATGCCTACATAATCCCCAGAACTGTGAATTAAATGAAGTTACTACCTTGATTATATTGTTATTTGATACAGTTGACTTTATAATAGGAATATCCAAGTGGACCTACCTGAATCACATGAGCCCTCCAAAATAAGAGGGTTTTCCACAGTTTGGAAAAAAAAGTCAGACAAATTCACTTTAGCTGGCCTGAAAGAAAGCAAACATGTTTGATATTTGATATGAACCATTGGACACAGACAACCTTTAGTAGCTGCCTCAGGGAGGCTGGTAGACACCAGCAAGAAATTGCGAATTTTACACTTAAAACCAAAAGTAAATGAATTCTGCCAACAACCACTGAGGATGAAAGAACTGCAGCCCTGGTCAACATTTTGACTTCATCCCAGACAGACTCTGAGCAGGGAATCCAGCTTTGCAGGGCCTCAACTGCTGACCTATAGAAACTGCAGAGAATAAATTTGTGTTGCTGTAATGCTAGTGGTAATTTGTCATGTAGCAAAGAAAATTAGGGAGAAAAGAGTGAAGAACTTCATCATAGTGTTAAGGACAATGTGTGTGTTTCACTGAGGGAAGGAAAAGCAAAATAGAGAGGATACCACTGACTACTATGTAAAAATTAAGACTATCAAACTACAATTTCACAAAGCAACATGGATCATAAAATAAAGTACAAAGTAGAAAAGAAGTAAAAAAGATTTATGAAGTACAAAATAAAATATAATTTATGCAAATTGAGAAGATATATTTATGAAATGTCAAAGCACACTTTAAAATAAAATATATAAACAAAAGGGGAGACATTGTACCTTTTTAGAAGTTTGCATATAATCAGGAATTTTTAAAGTTTGAATCCAAATGAAGGAATAAATCAATAAAACAAGAAGATTAGCAATAACTGCACCATGAACTGAATAATTATGATAAACTCAGCCCCTAACACATGAGGAAAAGGGAGAATAAAAAAACAAAAGTTTTACCACTTCTTTTCCTCCCAAGTAATTTTATTTATACCCATGCTGTCCTCTTAAAAACTTTTCCTTGTGCCTAAGATCAACTTAAATGTCACTTTCTCACAAAGGTTTTCCTATATGTTCCACTTGAAATTGCATTCCACCATACACGTGTGCATTCTATAGCATCTAAAACATTTCTTAAAAACACAAAACACACTTGTAATAACTTTTGTTAAATGTGATTATTGTTTTATATCTCCACTCTTCAGTAACTTCCATGGGGTGGGGGGGGTGCTCTATTTCTTTTGCTTAGTACTAAACTTCCTCTGCTTCTCAGTTCTGTTGCTTGAAAACTATATTTTGAATGAATTAACGACTTAAGGAATGGTTTACTATTGGCTGGAATAAGTCAAAGCAGTTTCCACTTCCCATCTCCAGGAAGAAGTACTTTTATCAGCTTCAAAATATGATTACATGGAAATTATTTTCATATTGTTTCTATCTTCTGTCTGCTCTTACCTAAGGAAAACCTTCCCCTGACTGAAGAATCAGAATTTGGGATCTGGAGATCTAAAGACATAGTTAATAAGGACCATTGTTCAGTGACACTGAAGTAGTGTTTGCTCCTCTTTTTTCCTCTGTGATGGTAGTGGGTGTGGGCCTAAAGAGGACTACTTCTGCTAGTTGTACTTAAAATTTAAATATATGTTAATGAGTATATGTTTCTAAGTCTGACCCATTTTTGTTTTTGTTTTGTTTTCCAGTTCTTTACATTGGTAATTTTTTTTCTGTCTGGGTGAGTAGTTTTCTCACAGATAATTTTTCTGTCTGGACTTTGCAAGGTTCTAGCATACTAGAAAATTCCCTTTTTTCCCCAAACTGATACTTTAATACAAAATTAAAGGATGCCTACCTTATATGGATGCTTTATTTAAAAGCTGTTATAGTCTATACAAAATCATTTACACAGTTGATCAGTTCATTGCTTATTATGGCAGAAATATTTCAATAATGTATATATTATTATTGTCCCATTTATAATTGTATTAGATGTTTGTTTTCCCCATAAAGTCAATTAAATAATGTTTCAGATTAAACAAAAGAAACAGAATCTAGGGTGCCATTGGATCCAGAAAGAAAATGAACATTTATTTTATTTCCTGCATAGGAACTTGGATACAAATGAATGTTAGAATAAAAATAATAAAAAAATTTCAAGAAAATTACTTTTTCCATTTAAAAAGTAAATTATCAGAAATATGCTTGAATTTATGAAATAATATACACCCTCTTTAAATGTTAGGAAATAAATAATTTCTTTCATAGTATGTTCAGACTTCTTTTTAGGAAATTATAGAAAGCAAACTAAGGAAAATAATATAAAACAATCCTCAGAATAAGGCAAATATGAACTATTTAGAGCATTCTATACTATATTGTAAAGTATCAGAGAGTTTTAGAGCATTCTATATATTTACATAAGTATAAAAAGATTTCAAAATGCTTATAAATGCACAGTAACATAGATGAAAATTCATTTTTTTTAAAAATTGAGAATATAATGAGGAAAGGAACTATTACCAAGTAACTACTCTCCATTTACAGCAATACTTTCTTTCACAGGTACAATGGAGCTAGAAAATTTCCAGAACACCATTTGACCAAGTATGTGGTTCCATCTTCTCTGTGTTCACATCTTAGTCCTCCTTGCAATCACAAATTTAGTCAATAAATGTTTATTTTTGAGTAGGTACTGTGTTTAATGTACTGTTCTGGTCATCAGAGTGGCAAATGTAGGGAGGGGATTCAGTTTATAAGGCCACCTTCTCTGTCTTGAAATTGCAAAGTTGGGTAATTCCTTATCATTGTGCTCTCCGGTATTTGATTCCCTGTTCTGGACATATATGGCCTCCCTGTAGCTAAAAATGCATAAATGATACCTAATATTAGTTTTTCTTTTACTATATACATTTCATTCACTCCTTTAAAATAAATCAGATGATTGTCATTAAATCCCTAACCATTCCACACTTGCAGGACTATTAAACACCACTGTAATTCATGTTTGTGGATAACCACAAATTACAGAACAAGCACTCTCTATTGTCAAAGATGTTATAATATGGCTCAGAAGGCAGCTGGGTTAGGGCTTTTAGACTGCAAATTGATATGGCTTTCTCACTATTGCTCAAATTGTTTTGAAGTTTATAAATGAAATAGAAAAATAAGAAGAGCCAATCTACCTTTAATAGCATAATAGTTAAAAGCTTACCCTGTCTACCTGATACTGTTGCCAAAAAGCCTTGTGCCTTCTGTTTCAATATAAATCACCCAAGTGATACCTCTTTGTACAGCATACAGCACAAAATAAGTGCAGCAGATTATCTGATTTTATAAATGGTCACAAGTTAATTATATAATGTACTTAAGTTGTAATTCTCATTCACAAATGAAAAATAAATTATCCACCTGAAAATTTGGTAGAAAATCTTTGTAGCATAACTTCAAAACCATGTTATTACAAAGTATACCATCTGTTTGGATTCCAGCTAACCACAGCTTAAATAAAAAGTATATACAGTCAAATTTCTTTACTTTCCAAATTGTTTTGAGCCATTTACTTATTTCATATTCAGTTACTTAACTATAATGATCCTTATTGCAATTGAAGAGAAGCAATTTGTTTTCTAGATATAAAATACATATTTTTGCATAGCTCAATAATGTTTGTTTTTCTGTATCATTATAATTTTGATTCAGAATATCCTTTAACACATTACAATGTTGCAACCAGATAATTTATAGCTACATAATAGAACAATATAATAATACCAAAATATTTTAAAAGTAGGAAATCAGATGAATTCCATAATTATTATGGCAACCACTTTTATAACATTAAAATGTTTAGCCACATTTAGAAAACCAAGCTTTTAGGACTTTCCTGACATCACTTTCTATTGGAATTAAAAATTACACATGAAGTTCTCCAGATGAACTAATTATAAAAGGCAAAGGAAGAATTTATAAATGCAGGGCATGACCTGATCTTAAGTAGCCAATTAAACCCATCACAATTAAACTTAATGTCTGAATTTCTGTTCTTCCAATTTACAACTAACCAAAAACTCATATACAAAATTTCAAGCTGCCAGTGCATTTACTGATGTTTTTAAAAATGATGTCTTCCACCTAATACTGATTAATTTCTTGCTGTTTTTTTTTCTGGTTATTTATTTAATACTTTAATTTTCAAAGCATTTGAGCCATTGTCTTAATGTAGACATGTGTATATACTTATGCCACTGTACTAAATTAGGTTGAGACATGCCTGAGACAAACTTCTCCTATATCTCTGAAAGTTCTTGATCTCTTAAGCCTGAGTAGTCCATATTAATAAATATATCTTTAAAGGTTATTTCACCTACATTCTCCCTATGCTTCTTTCCCTTTCTATCAACCCCAAGATTTGGTTTCATAGGTATATAAGTACATATCCACATTGAAAATAATTCTATCATAGATCTCAATATTTTTAGAAATGAATAGTAATCATTACTGATGAACTGTAGTCTAAGAACAAAAAACAAAAAGTGGAGTATAGTGAAAATATTTTTAAACAATTCCTAATGATTCTTCATTAACTGTCAAATTAATTTTATTTGATCATTATGATGATGAAGTAGTTGTAGTAGTAGTACTAAAAATTTAGTGTAGAAAAGATAAAGATGAAAGTACATTACATGTGTGTACATTGTTTTAATTTTCAATAAGATTCATGTTATTGGAAAAGGTATAGACCAAGTGTTAAAAAATGTTCATCTTAGAATAGTGAAATAATATGTGATAACGAAATTTTCAAAACTGTGTCTTTCTCTAGCTTCCAATTTTCTACATTAGAAATGGTTTTCCTTTGTAATCAGCAAATAATATATAATAATGTCTCAATGTGAAAACAGAATATACAATAGAAAGTACTTTTCTGATAAAATAACATCATAATCTGGAGTAATGTTTAGGATTAAATACTCATCATGATGTAGCAAAAACGTATTCTGCATAATACATTCTAGTAAGAGAGTAAAAGACAAAACTATTTGAGCTATCTTCATAGATGACAATGAGAAACTATGTAGCTTTGCAAAGGAAGTTTCTCTTCATTAGCGGATGATTCTTTATTCCATGCCCCTTTGATGATTCCTATGGAATTTAGTTTTCATTTAAAGCAAGTTGATTTTTATATGTTCCAATAACCATAAACAAGTTTGTGGAACACCACAGACTAAATCAAAAGATGACTTTCATCACGTTATCCTACAAACACAGGAGACATTTATTTTATGGCACACTGGTGATTGTACATTGAGCAAGGCATGCCAAATCATGCAGAGTAAAGAGCATTGTTGAATAGCGTGGATGTGAAAGTACATGGAATGTTCACAGAACCTAAACATTGCATGGCTCACGGGTTTAATATAACAAATATGGTTTTATGTCATAAGAATTTTAGTTTTCAATGAGGAAAGAGGTCGAGTTTGAATAAAGTAACCTTAGGTTGCTGATGGGATTTAAGAGTAGAGATATATCTAATGATCAGTTTGAACTATTCTTTTCTACCTTAGGAAGAAACTGGGGATTATAGATTTGAATATCTGCATGAGTATTTTTTGAATCCATAAGTCTCAATTTGCCCAATGAGACCATTAGATGATAAGAAAAGAAAAGAAAATGCCAGAATTTTGAGAATTTAAAGAGTAGGAAGGAGTGGAATAGTAAACAAAATAGAGTGGACAAGTAGTTCTGGTCAATGGTCTCTGAAAATCCAAGGACAAAATTTCAGAGACATAGGTCAACAGTATTTTACAGACAAAGTAGATAAAACTTTCATCATTCCATACATATGAACATGCTATATCTTTGCTGTTAAATCAATATTCATAATTTATATTTTATATTAAATGCTATCCTAGTGGAAATAATCCAAAGTCTTAATCAATATGTATTTTATATAAAATTTTACCCCCAACTGGTAGAGACTCTGGGGACCTTTATAGTATCCCTATGGAAAAGTATCATGGTTAGCATTTACATATAAAATAATTTATCACCCAGAAATACAACCCAAGCCTCATCTTTTACTACCAGAGACTCTCTGTGGTTAGAACTGGGGTTCAGAATGGACTGGACCTCCCAGTGTCATCAGTCTTGAAGCTAACTGTATTATCATGGAACTCTGGGACAGAAACCAGGCTGCAACTCCAGGAGGTTCAGCAGATTGTACAGATATCTAAAAGATGGATGCCAGAATTTAAGTTTTCAGAATCAAATTAAATTATATATGTACATACTTTTAAATTAAATAGTACATGCAAATAGTAAAATGCAAAATTATCCAAATATGTTTGTTTTGAGTAGCATGTATTAGAATAAAATTACTGTATAATTTCAAAAAAAAAAAAACCTAAATGACATACTTCGCTTAGCCTTGCAGCCAGGTCATGGCAGTCTACATACCTTTTTAAAGCTATTAAGGATAAATCCTGATGAATATAAGGATTTGGGAAATGTAGTAACAAGCTTTTATATAATAAATGTTTATTTTATTTTTCATCACTCTACTCTTATATTTAGGAAATTAATGTTGTACAATTCTGTTGAACTTAAGCCTTGGCTTAACTGCAGTTACTAAAATTGAAATATATTGAATGGTGCAAACAAGTGTTTATGCCCTTCAATATCAAAAGTAAGAAATCACAGAGAACTATGAAAAGGAAAAAAGAGATTGATTTTAATAATCTTGCTTCTTTTTGTGATCTGTAATAAAAATCAAAGCCTTTTCTCCCTCTTTTACTTGATGTACCTCATAAGAAAAGCAATTAATATGGGAAGGCAGCAAAATACAGAGCTTTCATGAAGAAAAATAAGTTGAAAAATAGAAAAAGAGTATATTGATATTTAGATACATATATGCAGTTTCAAAGGTAAAATTTTCTTTTAGAATATTATTTGCATTGATTATTCCACACATTAGTTATTTCATGTATTTATTTATTAGTCACTTATTAAGATACTTATACTGTTTAAGTTGCTCTGAATTGTGCTCTAAACTCAGAAACCCTATGGGAAATTTATCATATATATGTAATTGAAAGGTGTACACCCTGTCTATCACTTTTATCTGACAGGCACTGCTTGTCACAGCCCTTTCAGGTGCTAAGAACCCCAGTCTCTGTGTTTAACATACTTACATTACACTGGGGAAGGTGAAACAGTGGTTGCCATATACTTCACAGGGCTTCACTGTTCTAGGAACATGGATGGACAGAGTATTGGTTGAAGGGGCTCTGTGATGTAAAAGCAGGTGTTGCCAGATGTCATACACCAGTTAGAGGTAAAAAAAAATGTGTGTGTGTGTGTGTGTGTGTGTGAGATCTCAACACAGGTTATAGACATTTCACTCTAACAGAAAGCAAGGATCTACCCCCATCAGCTCAGAAGCCTTGCTGCTCTGGGACCTCAGGACTAATATCCTTGTTGGTCATGGCTCCCTCCACTCTATGAACCACTCTGGATTTATTCTTCCTCTAGGCCCTAATCCACTTTTCTCGCCCTCACACTCCCAAATAACCCTAATCCACTGGGGACTAAGGATTGCTTTTATTGTGCTTTCTACTCAACCTGTTGTTATGGTATCTCCTGTCTTTTTTTGCTTCCTTTGGGATTTTTTCCTGGCAAATCAAAAATGTTCAGCTTTTATAAATTCTGTTGCATTTTCAAAACATATTCATAATGTTAAAAAAGATAATGCAATGCTGAATATGTACTATTTTTCACTTCCTGATAAAGCAGTTCTGTCTCTTTGGGAGACAATGTGGCTGCATCTGAACAATGACAGCTGCAGTAATTCACTTTGGAGTGCCTTTGGAAAGTGTGTAAAGTGGCTTTAATTGCCAAAATGACTAGGGCTTCTATCTGCATTTAGTGAGTGAGTAAGGGATTCTAGAAAGCTTAAAGTGTAAACCACAGAAACAAGAATAATTACCCCAGCCAAAATAGCACCCTTGGGGAAATATTGAAAGAGAAGAACCTGCTTATAGGAATTGTAGTAAAGGAACGCACAGCAGTGATTATTTTTGAATAGTTCCCTGCCTATCATAGTAATTCTAGTATAATGTAGAAAAATATAGATGTTATTGTTGATATGATAATTTTGTAGAGATTAAAAGAGGGAGAAATGTACCTAGTCCATCTAAAAGAGTAGTGAAATAGCTCATGGAAAATATAAATATAAAACTGCTATTGGTAGATAGAGGGTATTCTAGTTATTCTGCACTAGGTCAATGATGAGAAACAGTGAACATGCTTTCTAAACAGAGATCTCACACAGGGCTGATTGTAGGTGCTCTGTAATTTCTTGAAATTACATGCACAAACTAAAAATATTATTAAGAATGAGTTCTGGAATACATATATATATATATGTATATATATATATGTATATATATATATATACACACACACACACATACACACAAATGAAATGTTTTGAAGTTTATAATATAAGGTATTACAAATATGTAACATGATATTTTGGGGAGCTACTTCTCTTTTTAATCAGTCATTTAGTTTTCTTGCAATAAAATGCATGGCTGTAATTTTCTGTTACTGCTGAAATTTTTCTTTATTTCTCCTTTTTGCATTTCTGCTCTGTGAGAAAAGATAATCCAGCTATTTCTTTTACTGAGGTTAGTTTCTGAGTATTGAACAGACAGTTAGTTATTTAATTCACTGTTCCTCATTTACTCCCACATACTTAAATAACATTAAAATAACTAAAAAGCATCAGTTTGTTTTGGAATTGGCCAGAATAAAGCTTCAGCAATTAAAGTACCATTTAGAACCATTAAAATGTAAGTGAAGTGCCAAATTCACTTTTAAGGAGAACTATCAGTAACTCAATTGTCAAGCCAACAATAAGTTCCTTAGAAGGTAGAATGTGAGGATACTTTTTGTTTGTTTTTAGAATTTTTTTTTATCTGGTTATGGTTTCTTTATACATTAAAGGGTTAATGTTCCTCATTGTATTACCTTATTTTAGCACATTTGAGCAAACACAGGGAAACAGAGTAACAGAAAAAGTCAACCCTATAATTCCTATATCACTACCAAAAGTAAGAAAAACTGAAAAAAGGAAAAAAGTATAATGTCATAGAACAAATTACAATATGAAGACAGAGAAGTGGCTATTGCTGAGAATTCGGGTTCTTGTTCTGGTTCATCACCTGAAATCTTGACCTCATTTTTCTCTTTTATAAAGTTACATTAAACTAGAGAATGACTTAGGAACTCTAACACTTAAATTTTATGGTTTCATACTTTTAATTAACTACAACCAACTAAAAATAACTCTAGTCTTACTTCATGGTAAGCTGGAAAATGATGAGGTATTCATGAAATAATGCATGAATTAAATTTACTTTCTCTTTTCTGTCACTTTATTACCTCATGATTTGAAAATCACATGGATTGCATTAGAATTATTTTTATGTGCTCATTTACTCTCAATAGATTGAATAGATTATAAGTTCCTTTTTTTTTTTTCTTATCCTCTCCTGAGAACATTTTTTTCATTGCTTTTAGAGAAAGATGAATGGAGAGAAATATTGATGGAAGAGAGAAGGATCGACTGGATGACTCTCATCTGTGCTCAGACCAGGGACCAAAACACTCATGGACCAGGGATCAAACCCTCATATGCCTAAAATGGAATCGAACCCACAACATTCAGTTACAGAACAATGTTCCATCCAAGCCACTAGCCAGGGCTAGACTGCACATTTCCTGAGTTCAAAGAGACAATCAGATTCTAATGTCTTATGTCTAGCACAGTGGCACATAATAACTGCTTAATCAAAACAAACTGGACTAATATTCATAGAAACTATAATGTTATAGGCAAAAATAAAAATTATTCTCAGGTAGGGAACTTGAATATTCCTTGATGTTGACCAAAATTTATATAGAATCATGGTAACTCATATCAGGTGCCGCATGGAAGCACTGCTTCTACAACATTTGCTGGTGTGCTTTATTTTGTTTTGGGCTTTTAAAAAATAATTTTTCATTTATTTTGTCAGTAGTTCCAAAACACTGTTGAATGACCGAGATCAAGATAAGCAATGGTTAAGTTAAAGAGAAGGATACTACATCCACAGAGACACAGGATTTCAGATCGATCACACCCATTAGAAGACAGAAAAATGGCACTGAGTATCTGGCAATAGTTTAGATTAAAAGGCATTTCTGTAATACATAGACATTTGTTTAGACAACTTGCTTTGTCCTTGTAATTTCCCTAACCCCAAATTATGTATCAAAAGAAGTTTGTTATAGTATCAAAGAATTATAAAACTTGCTTTTGAATTTTGATAATTGTAGGGCTGATTTCCAGCTCATTTGCTATCATAGCAATGCCCATTAGCAGTTTCCCAGAAATGGAAGTAGAGTTGACAATCTGTTCACATGTAATTGCATTCTTCTATCAAATGCACAAAATGTATTCTTAAATATTTGCATGGTTGAAAATTCAATTTTGTCAATGTAGTAAAATTACATTACAAAAAAATTGTTTTGTTTTACCTATCTCTTTTATTGATGTATACTTGACATATAACATTACATTACTTTCAGGTATACAAAATAATTATTCAATATTTATGCACATTCAAAATGATCACCACAAGTCTAGCTACATCCATCAACATACATAGCTAAAATCTTTTTCTTACAATGAGAATCTTCAAGATCCACATTCCTAAAAACTCTCAAATATACAATAAAATATTATTGACTGTAGTCATGGTGCTGTACATTATCCCCATGATTTATTTCCTTTATAACTGAAAATTTGCACCTCTTGATCCCTCTCACCCATTTTGCTTACTCTCCAAACCCCATTCCTCTGGCAGCAACCAATTTCTTCTCTCTGTTAACAAAATATTCCAGGAGAAATTAAAACAGAGTTTTATTCATGAATAATTTGCAAATCAGAGGACATAGCACCGGGTATGAACTAAAGATAACTTCCAAAATGGAGATAATAAAGCTAAAATTTCAAAGGAAAAAGTTCAAAGGCAGTAAGGATCAAAGAGATGGGCTGCTGGAGAAATAAGACTACAAAGTGGCATCATTTGTTTTCTGATTGTCAGGGACAACTGGACTTTTCAATCATTGGCTGTCTCAGTGGTCAGCAAGTGGGACTATGATGCATGAACAATGGGTACCATGTGATCAGGCATTTGTCATCATCATAGCTCTGGTTCACACTGGTAGAACAACAACTTTTAGGTTATTTATCAACATAAGTCAAACAGCACAGAAAGACTTTTTATTCTGCAGGCAGTTTCCAAGTTCAAGAAACAAAACCATTCTTTGTAGGCAGCCTCAGGGTTCAAACAGCAAAAATTCAAATGTTGGGCTACAAATTATGATATTAAAGTTCTTATAAGTTCTCATCTGCATCCATGAGTTTTGTTTTGTTTTATTTTTTTTCAGATTTCACACATAAGTGAACTCACAGATTTGTCTCTGTGTGATTAATTTCACTTAGCATAATACCCTGAAGGTCCATCCCTATTGTAGCAAACAGCAAGATTTTATTCTTTTTATGGCTAAATAGTATTCCACTGGGTATACTGAGTTTGGGCATTGAGGTTGTTTCCATATCTTGGCTATTGTAAGTAATGCTGTAATAAACATCTGGGTGTCTATATCTTTTGAAATTCATGTTCTTATTTTCTTCATGTAAGTACCCAAAAGTAGAATTGCTGAATCATATGGTAGTTCTATTTATAACTGTTAAGGAGTCTCCACACTGTTTTCCATAGTGGATGCACCAATTTACAATCCCAAAAAAACTGCACACATTCTCTTTTCTTCCCAGTCTCACTGACACTTATTTTCTTGCCTTTTTGATATCAGCCATTCTGATAGGTGTGAGGTGCTATCTCATTGTGATTTTGATTTGCATTGCCTTCATTATTTGTGATGTTGAGCATCTTTTCATGTGTTTGTTGACCATCTGTATGTTTTCTTTGGAAAAAATGTCTATTTAAGATCTTCCGCTCATTTTTTAATGAGATTGTTTTTGTTGTCTTGTGTAAAATCTGTATATATTTTGAATATTAACCTTTTATCAGATATATAACTTGCAAATGGCTTCTATTTGAGGAGCTATTCTTCTATAAAGAATGTTGACTTTTCATTTTGTTGGTGGTTTTCTTCACTGTGAAGAACCCTTTTAGTATGATGTAGTCCTATATATTTATTTTTGTGTATGTTGCCCTTGTTTCTAAAGTCATGTTCAAAATATTATCCCATAAAGTGATGTCAAAAAGTTTATTGCCTATGTTTTCTTCTAAGAGTTTTATGGTTTTAGATCTTATATTCAAGTTTTTAATTCATTTTAAGTTGTGTATGGTGTAAGATAGTGGTCTGGTTTCATTCTTTTGCATGTGGTTTTCTAGTTTTCTCAACAACATTTATTGAAGAGACTCTCCTCCTTTTGTATATTCTTGCTTACTTTTCATAAATTAATTGATCATACATTAGTGGTTAATTTCTGGGCTCTCAATTCTGTTCCATTGACATATGTGTCAATATCATATGATTTTGATTATTCTATTTTGGTAATATAGTTTGAAATCAGTGAGCATGATGCCTCCAGCTTTGCTCTTCTTTCTCCAGATTACATTGACTATTTGAAACTGTGTGGATCCATATAAATTTTAGGATTGTTTGCTCTATTTCTGTGAAAATAAGTGCCATTTTGTAGTATGGACATTTTAAGGATGTTAATTCTTCCAATCCATAAATATGGTATATACTTCCATTTATTTGTATCTTCCTTAATTTCTTTCTTCAGTGTTATGCAGTTTTCTGAGTAGAGGTCTTTTACCTCCTTGGTTAAGTTTATTCCTAAGTATTTTATTTTTCTTGTTACTATAGAAAATGGGATTTTTCCCTAATTTCTGTTTCTGATATTTCATTGTTAGTGAACTTACACTGTATACCAAAGTAAAGATGAATAAAAGACTTAAATATAACTTGTGACACCATTAGAGGGAAACATAGGCAGAAAAATTTCAGATATCTCATGCAGCAATATTTTCACTAATGCATCCCCTGGGAGAAGGGATATAAAGGAAAGAACACACAAATGGGACTCCATCAAACTAAAAATCTTGTGCACATTTAAGGAAAAAATCAGCAAAGTGAAAAGGGAACCAACCATATGGGAAAACATATTTGTAAATGAAACCCCAGACAAAGGTTTGATCTCCAAAATATATAAAGAATTCACACAATCAACATCACAAACACAGACAATCCTATTAAAAAATGGGCAAAGGACCTGAACAGACACTTCTCCAAGGAGAACATACAGAGGGCCCAATCAGCATATGAAAGGATTCTCTACATCTCTAGCCATTAGAGATATGCGAATTAAAACCACAGTGAGATACCACTTCACACTGGTCAAAATGACCATCATTAATAAATCAACAAACAACAAGTGCCGGCAAGGTTGTGGCTAAAAGGGAACCCTAGTACACTGCTGGTGGGAATGCCAACTGGTGCAGCTGCTATGGAAAACCTTATGCAATTTCTTCAGAAAACTCAAGATGAAACTGCCTTTTGATCCAATGACCCCACTGCTGGGTCTACACCCTAAGAATCCTGAATCACCAATTCAAAAGAACTTGTTCACCCCAATGTTCATAGCAGTGTTATTTACCATAGTCAAGTGCCGGAAAAAGCCTAAGTGCCCATCAGTAATAAGTGGATCAATTGTGGTACATGTACTCTGTGGAATATATCGAGGCAGAAAAAAGAAGGAACTCCTACTTTGTGACAGTATGGTTGTAACTGGAGAACATTATGCTAAGTGAAATGAGACAGGTGATGAAAGTTTGTTTGTTTAATCAACAAAACAAACAAATGAGCCAAATAGAACCAGAGACTTGGAAATAAAGGACAAACTTATTCCCTGGATGGTGTGGTTCAGGGAATTGAGTGCTAGTCTGCAAACCAAAGGCTCACAGGTTCAGTTCCCATTCAGAGCACATGCCTGGGTTACTGGCCAGGTTCCCAGTAGAGGGTGCACAAGAGGCAACCACACATTGATGTTTCTGAAAAAAGTTTCTTTTTTCCTCCCTCCCTCTCTCTCTAAAAATAAACAAATAAAACCTTTAAAAAAACAAACTGACAGTTACGGGGGCGGGGTGGCAGGGGAGGGTGATAACTGGGGAAAGAAGGGGAAGGGGCAAGCAAAACAACATCAATAGAGGATTAATGGGCATGGACAGTGGGGAGATTGACTGTGGGAATGGGAAAGGACTGAGTAGGGGAAAGCTATGGGGAAAGAGGTTAGACAACTGTAAACAACAATAAATTTTAAAAAAGAAATAGGATGAAGAAAAAATAATCAAATAAAAATGAGTCAAACAAAAAAAAGCCATTGGAATTTTGACAGGATTGAATTGAATCTGTGGAATGCTTTGGGTAATATGGACATTTTAACAATATTAATTCTTTCCATCCATGAGCATGGAATACCTTTCCATTTACTTATGTCTTATTCAATTTTTTTTCATTGATGTTCTTTTGTTTGGAACACATTCTTTTGTTTCCTCATTTTTCAACTCGGTGCTTGTTTCTGTGTATCAGACAAAACAACTTCCTTTCACACTCATTAAGAAATGGCTTTATGTAGGGGATGAACCTTGTCATTTAACCTTATTCTAACTCTTGGCTGCCTCTCCAACATTTGGGCTTTATTCTTGATTGGTCCCAGTTTTTGATGGTGTGCCAAGTCCTTTGAGTGTTCCAGAGGGAGGCATCTTAGTGGATCCAAATTTCAGGCTGATTAGAAGCTATGCCCTCAGCGGTGGCTTAAAGTTCATAAATATTGATGCAGAACCCGGCTCGTGTGGTCCACATCATTATGGATGAAATGAGATATTCACAGGGACTACTGAGCCCAGTGGAGGAAAAGGGACAGCATGGCTTTTATCTCAAGGAAGCAAAAGCCTCAGCCCTAGCTCTAATGAGCTTTTATTGTCTTACTCTGCACATTATAAGAAGGTCTTCATTAACTATGCACAGGCTCTCTTTAGGTGGTTACCTTTTACAGAAAACAAAGGAGCCAATACTGCTAATCACATCACAGAAGAGGGGTATTTGCAAATGAAAAGGCAAAAGTAGTTGAACAGGTTATAGTCATCCTTGGAAGATTTAGCATGGTTTTTAGGAAGTTGCTTTGCAGTAAATGTCCTCAATTCAGGGTGAGGGAGTTTCAGCAAAAAGCAAGACTCATAGTGGCCTAGGTACCTTACAGGCCTGATTCCCCTCAAGAGAACCTATCCGTGGGCATGGGTCCTGTGCATCTCTCAGTGGGAGCTGGGCCCACACCACGCAGAGTGGCCTCCCACAAAATATACAGTCTTATAGGGTTGCACTTGTCAACCACATTGGCCTCCAAATCAGGGATGTGGAGGTGTGTTCTTGGCAACAGAAATCGGGCTTTTAGTTGAGAGTATATGAGCTCTTTTCTGAGAGGTACTAGAGAGCTGTTATGAGGCCAAGGGAGGGCACAAAGGTGGTGTCCTGGCTTACATTCCCTGAGAATAACTTCCTTTCTGGAACTGGACAAGTGGTAAATCTGGAATCTGACTTTTGTGCTAAAGCTCCAGGACAAGTAAAGAGTCTTTTTTCATGGAAAGACTTAGAGTGTGTTTCAGTCTGCTGGCCGATTCAGTTCCCTGGGGGAGAATCCTGCCAAGAACTTTCCTATTGTTTCAGACTTGTGGGGTTCAGAATGCAAGCTCCCCTGGCCTTTAGAGCCTGGGACTGAAAGAGTGTCTCCTGGGGGCTATTCACACCTGCTGTTGTTTGCAGGGCCCTGTGAGTGGCTGGGAGTGAGACATTCCTGTGGGAGCGGTGTGGGGGAGGAGTCTTACATTTCTAACTACGGTAATTTTACTATAATTTTATTCAAGTTATCACACAGTAGCTTTGATATGTGAAAGATCTTGATGAATGGCCCCATATTAAAATAAATATTTGCCAGCTACTGTGAATATTTACATATCTAAATTTTTACCTCTTAAAAAACCTCTTCTGCCCTGGCTGGTATAGCTCAATGGATTGAACACGGGCCTGTACACCAAAAGATTGCAGGAACAACAATTAAAGTAAAAAAAAAAAAGAAAATACCAATTAAAAACAAAACAGTTGCAGGTTCGATTCCTAGTCAAGGCATGCTTGGGTTGCGGGCCAGGTCCCTGGTGGGGGCTCATGAGAGGCAACTACATGCTCATATTTCTCTCCCTCTCTTTCTTTTCCCCTTCCCTTCTCTCTAAAAAATAAATAAAATATTTTTAAAAAACTTCCTCTGAGACTAAGATTAGAGATCTGATGTGAAGCAGGATGGTGCGTAGGACAGCAGGTGTGAGTGAAGTGATCCTGTGTCAGCTACAAGCAGATATTTAAAGTTACACAGTGACTTTTAGCAGACTGTTTTGTGACCCTTCTACCACAAAAATAGCATGTCTCAACAAGTAGCTCCTCTTTGGTCCTGAACCCAGAATAAGATTTAGGGAACACAGTAGCCAGCCTGCAGCAAGTGACATGCAACATAAGAAAGTATCATTTGCTGCTGTAAACCCCTTTGATTTGGGGGTTGTGCATTACTGCAAAGATGGTTATCACCCAGATTCTTGATTCCTTACATTCTGAATAAGGGTCTCATTTAAATTGTATCAATATCCCTCTTATCTTCCACTAGAAAAAAACAAAAAAATAATTTTTATAAGATTTTTCTATTTGTATTAATGGAAAAGTAAAGAAAGAGAGCTTAAGGTCCTGACAGTTAAACTAGTAAGTAGTAGTAATATAAGACACGCATAATACTCAAGGCAAATACAAGGCCTGTCTCTCCTTATGTACCTGGTATATTTTTATTACTTTTTCAAATACTAACTTCCTTTTTCTCCTAAGTTCTTTTTTTTGGCTTTTAAAGAAATAAGTTGTTTAACTTAAAAATATTTGGGATTTTTCTAAACATCTTCCAAGTTTGTTTCGTAATTTAATTACTGCTGGTAAGTGATAAGAGAATATCTCTCTTTTGAAACTTGTTTTATGGCTCAGGTAAAATCTATCTTGGTGAATGAAAAGCATGTGCATTTGAAAAGTGTAGATTTTACAAATGTTGTGTGTAGTGTTCTATAAATGTAAGTTCAAAGTGGTTCAGAGTATTGTTTATGTCTTTTGTATTTCTCCTCCTCCTCCTTTATTTTTATTGCCAAGAGGAATGTCAGCATCTCTAAGTATGATTTTGAACCTGCCCATTTATTCTAAAATACCTTTAATTAATGGTTCATATATTTGGAGGTTCTCTTATTAGGTGTATGGACATTTATGATTGCCAGTCATCCTGATAAATTGGCCTATATATCTTTTTTTAAATTATTTTATTGTTCAATTACATTTGTCTATATTTTCTCCCCACCCCTCTCCGCCATCGCCTCCAAACCCATTTCCCTCCCTTGAGCCCACCCACCCCCTTGGTTTTGTCTACTTTATAGTAGTTCCTGAAAACCCTTCCCACTGTCCCCTCCCCTTCTGCTCTGGCTATTGTTGGATTATTCTTAATTTCAATGTCTCTGGTTATATTTTGTTTGCTTTTTTCTTTTGTTGATTATGTTCCAGTTAAAGGTGTGATCATATGGTATTTGTCCCTCACCACCTGACCTGTATATCTTTATAACATACTCCATTTATTGCTGGTAATACTCTGTGTATTAGGGTTTATTTATATGATGTTGATATAGCTGCTTTGACCTTCTTAGGCTCATTGTTTGCATAGTATATATTTTTCTATTGTATTTTCAACTTATTTTTATATTTAAAGTACACCTCATGTATTTTAAAGTGCATATCTTTAATATTAATGACTATTTCCCTTGTGTATTTTTTCTTGATAAACACTGTCTTTTGCAGTCACCAAAATGATGAAGTTTGAGCATAAAGGTTAATAATTTATAGTACAATACTAGATAAGTACTAACTGTAGGACAGAATTAAAATATAATCAGAAGGTACTAGCATTCTCTCCTTCTTTCTTTCTGTATCTCTGTCTCTCTTTCTCTGTGTCAGCATGACTTCTGATTCTAAAACTTTCCTAAAAGTAGAAGGAATTCATGCATTTGATAAAAATCACATTCATATATATTTTGGCATACATCCAATGACAACAGTTGATAATGTGATGATTTATTTGCAGACATTTTGATCATGAATTTTTATAATTTTCTTACTTTCCTTTTTGTTTAATGATAAATCTTGTGTGTGTGAAAATGACAGAAACTATATATATGTATACATATGTGCATAAATATCTGTATCCATTAAATGGAGGTATATAAATATTTTGCTAAGTGTATTACACTAAAAAATTATTTCTAAGTTTTTTAATTGTATTAGCTAAGGTACTTTATCTTTCTGAAATGGAGGCCTTTTTTCTGACATCAAGTTGAAACCAAAAGCATATTTCTAAGTACTATTCATGTTTCAAAAGGATATGTTAATATTTCCACTTATTTTTCCCAGTTAATGGTGCTGGATAAATATATTTCAATGAAATAACTATGTTGTGAAGTTTTACGTTACATTATGGCATTGCATTTGGGGGAGAAAAGCATGTCTGTGGATTTTTCATTTGCTATTTATTTATTATAGTTATTTATTGCTAAAACAGCCAGAACTGAATTTACATTTAACTTACATTACTATCTTGATAAATTATGTATCCAATTGTTTTCCTCTTTAGATGTTGTAATTAAAATGTCCACCATATAGTTCATGGATAGTTCAAATTAAAGATTGTTATTTCAAAATATTTTCTATGAAACAGTATTAGCAATGTCAGGAAATGTGCTTTCTATTGTGATGGTATATTTGTGTAATGGATTTGGGTTTAACAACTCTGAATATAAGCCAAAAAAATGCAAACTTGTTTAGGCAAATAACTACACTTGTCTTTCTATATTTTTAAAGGTGCAATCCTGTAGTTGTTTGCTCTTATTTCATTTTTATATATTGTTGTTGTTATCCATGATTAAAAAAGTAAATGGTTTTGCATGATTTTTTGTTTAATAAGAGCAATGTTGTAGTTAAGTAAGTATTCACTTTCTCGAGGTATTACAAAATTTCTCAGTCAACACTGCATTTAAAAAAATTTTATAAGTCTATTTTCTATTCTTAGATTCAAATGACATAAAATTAATGTGTCAAAATACTCTGAACTTTTTAATTTCTGTATCTATATTCTCCAGATATGTAATTAATTTTGGGAATAGTCCTTGTCCACGAGTCTGAGTAACCCTGGGACATAAAAACCTATCAGATCTGTCTGCCAACACTCTCGCCTAATTTCACTTAAATCATTCATGAATATGGATTTTTGAATATGTTTTAAAAATATTATTTAAACTTCAAATGATAACTTCTACATTTTCTTATGGATTTAAAGATTTTATTTGGTACTTTTGAAATTATAAGTAGTATCTGGAGTTGAGATATTGTTTGTTCCAGCATGAAGATCCTTAAGACCAAGAATAAAGATGTTATTCTACATGTGACTCCAGTAATATTTTCTATTGATTTGTGATAATATCGAATCATTTATAAACAGAATTAGTAAGTTCTTTTTTAAATATTTTTATGGTTCAAATACAGTTGTTTCCATTTTCTTCTGATTGACCTCTCATGAGAGCAATGAGTAATAACCTGGACAAATGCTGAGTTCCAAGTCCCTATGTTCCAGGTAAAATGTCTTACTTTATTAAAAAGCATAGTGATGTCCTTTAGATTCTGGATAATGAAATCTAGCTTTCCTTGGATTATGTAATAACCAACATCAAGGAGACCAACTAAAAATGGTTGGATCAAGCAGTACAAAAGTTCTATGAAACAAGTGAGTGAAAACTGAATTATGCTCATCTGAGTGTGCATTACATAGAAGGTGGTGTTTGGAACAAGTTGTTGAGTTTCTGGAGTGAGTAAAGGTGTTTCATAGAAACAGGTATGGGAACAATTCATGGCAGAGAGAAATTTGTTTATAGCCTAGTTGAAATCTTCTTTATGAGTAGGGAAATATATGTTAAGAAACTTAACTTGATTTAGAAATGTTATTGATTTAGACAAAGTTATAATTTCAACTAGTGCACTCATAATAGATTATAAATGTATATTCTGCCAAAGGAACAGTTTAAAGACTGGTGCTAAATTCAGTCAGTCTTCAGAAAAAGCTCCTCAAAAGTCTTGAAACACAATTATGCATTTCAAAAGAGATTATGTTCAGGATGTGATATATTTACTTCCATGTTTAATTCTCCAGTGTGAATTTAAATAACAAATAGTTATATAGATCTAGAAATAGAAGATGGAGGCCTCAATGGAGAACATTTTAAAGATTATTTATTGATGTATTTCACAGAACTAGAACAAATATTTCAAAATTTTATATGGAACAAAAAAAGGCCCCACATAGCAACAGCGGCCCTGAGAAAGAAGAACAAAGTTGGAGGGATCATGCCACCTAATATGAAACTGTACTATAAGGCCATAGTAATCACAATAGCATAGTACTAACATAAAAACAGACACAGAGATCAATGGAACAGAATAAAAAGCCCAGAAATTAACTTGCACCTTGTTAGTTAATTAATAAAGATAATTTATTCAATAAATGCTGTTAGGAAAATTGAACAGATACATGCAGAGAAATGAAACTAGACCACCTTCTTACACCACACAAAAGAATAAATGCAATGTATTAAACACAATGGATTAAAGACTTAAATGTTAGATCCCAAACCATAAAAATCCTAGAAGAAAACAAGCAGCAAAGTCTTGGATATTGCTCATAGCAATATTTTATCAGATATATCTTCCCAAGCAAGAGAACCAAAAGAAAAAAATAAACAAATGGGACTATATTGAACTAAACAATTTTGGCACAGCAAAGAAAATCATCAACAAAATAAAAAGACCACCTGAACAATGGGAGAACATAGTCACTGATACATCTAATAAGGGGTTAATATCCAAAATTTATCAAGAACATATAAAACTCAGCACCAAAAAACCAAACAACTCAATTAAAAAATGGGCAAAGGACCTAAATAGACACTTCTGTAAAGAAGACATACAGATGGCCAATAGACATATGTAAAGATGCTCACTGTCACCAGTCATTAGAGAACTGCAAATTAAAACCACAATGAGATATCATCTCACACCTGTCAGAATGGCCATCATCAATAAATCAACAAATGAGTGCTGGCAAAGATGTGGAGGAAAGGGAAACTTAGTGCACTGTTGGTGGGAACACAGATTGGTGCAGCTACTCTGGAAAGCAGCATGAAGATACCTGAAAAATTAAAAATGGATCTTTTTGACCCAGAAATCTCACTTCTGGAAATATATCTGAAGGAACTTAAAACACTAATTCAAAAGAACGTAAGTGCCCCTATGTTCATTGCAGCATTATTTCCAATCTCTAAGATATGGAAGCAACCCAAGTATGCATGAGTAGATAAGGGAACAAAATAACTATGGGTCATTTACAAAATGGGATTCAACCATAAAAATAGAAGTAAAATTTACCCTTTGTGACAGTAAGAATGACCTGGAGAATATTACGCTAAGTGAAATAAGCCAGTCAGAGAAAGACAAATGCTCAGTGATTTCACTCATATGTGGAATCTAATGAACAAATTTAACTAACAATCAAAATAGAGACAGACTCATAGATAGAAAGCAGATGACACTAAGGGGTGGAGAGATGGAGCTAAAATTAAAAATAAGACTCATGGACATGAATAATAGTGGTGATTGGGGGGAGGGTAGAAGGGGACTAAATGGTAATGGAAAAAAATTAATAACATCACTAGCCAACACAGAGATGCAAATTAAAACCACAATAAGATACCACTTCACACTGGTCAGAATGGCCATCATAAACAAATCAACAAACAAGAAGTGCTGGCAAGGTTGTGGAGAAAAGGGAACAAGTACACTGTTGGTGGGAATGCAGACTGGTGCAGCCACTGTGGAAAACAGTTTGGAATTTCCTCAAAAAAACTAAAAATGGAACTACTTTTTATCCAATGATCCCACTGTGGGATTATACCCTAAGGATCCTGAAACACCAATTCAAAAGAACCTATGCACCCCAATGTTCATAGCAGTGTTATTTACCATAATCAAGTGCTAGAAACAGCCTAAATGCCCATAAGTTGATAAGTGGATGAATAAACTGGGGTACATTTACACAATGGAATGCTATGCAGCAGAAAGAACGAACTCCTGCCCTTTGTGACAGCACAGATGGAATTGGAGAGTATTATGCTAAGTGAAATAAGCCAGGTGGCAAAAGACATATACCATATGATCTCACCTATAAGTGGAACATAATCAACAATACATCAAATGAGCAAAAGAGAACAAGAGACATGGAGATAAAGAACAAACTGATTGTGACCACAGGGGAGGTGGGAGGGGCATAATAGGAAATAAAGGGAAATGGCAAACCAAAAAACATGTACGAATGAGTCATGGATTTGGAAAACAGGATGGGAGTGGACTGTGGGAGGGGGGTGGGAGCAGGGAGAGCAAGAGGGGGAAATCAGGACCACTGTAATTGAACAATAATACAAAATTAATAAAATTAAAAAAACAAAACAAAAACATGAAGATGAGTTCTTCACCACTCAAACAGTCCTTTGAATAACATTTTACGGAGGAAGAAAGATGGCAGCTTTGCTCTAGGCAGCGTTTTTCTCAGTTTCTGTGAAGAGGAGGGAAACTCGCAAATCGGTGGAGAGGCAGAGCAAGTAGACTGGGTTACCGAATCACTTTTGAAAGCAGGAAATCGGGGATTATTGCGATCACTGGAAAACCAGACGGTAGGGAGACTGCTTCAGGACAAAAGGGACCCAGGGATCAGCACAGTGTCTGGGGGTGTGCAGTCCCCAGGCCCAGTGCTCCAGGGTCTGCCTCAGGGCTCCTGGGAGAGGGGAGTTGCTGCTCCCTCCACCGAATATGGGGGTTGAGCAACTCCAGAGGAGAACGTGTTGCTTGAAGGAACAGATTGGCCAGTTGATCTCAGAAAAAATCACCCAGGGACTATGAACACCCACCCAGAGACCTGGGAGAAGTGAGGGCCCCCAGCCAACATGACCACCCCTGGTCGGGAAAGGCACCAACACCCCTGGCCCAGTTGGGGTGCGGATGGGTGGAAAACAAAGAGCTGGGAAGGACTCCGCTCTCGCCCAATCGGGAGGCCTGATTAACACGTGCTGTGAACCCAGGGGTTCGTGCACTCCATTGGGAAGCCTGACCCGCGCTCGCTGTGAACTCGGAAGAGTCTCGGTGCAGTGCTTAGGGTGATCCTAGAGCCCGAATCTCAAAAGTTTGGTGAAGGGGCGCACACTTTACGATTCCCAGGGAGGGCGCAGTGAATCCCAAAATGTCTCGGGTGCCTTCTGAGATCGCAGAGCTGGAACCCTGCAGGACCCCGGAGTCTGGAAGAATGCAGCAGTGAGCTCTAGAGAGCGACTATGCTTGGGAGCGCCCAGGGTACCTGACAGTCTTGCTGAGATCTGACTGGGAAGAGAGAGAAGCATTTCAAAGGTCCCTCAGCCAGCTGAAGCCAGCAAGATCAGAAAAATTGGTCTGGCCAGTCAGAAACCAACAAGAGGGTTTTTTGTTTTGTTTTGTTTTGTTTTGTGGCTCTTGTTGGTTGATTGATTTTATCTTGTGTTTTATGTGACATTTTATTTTTCAATTATTATTTTTATACCTCTCAATCCCTTATGTTTCTCTTCCATTCATCCTAATATTATTCTTTCCACTCCAAATTTATCTCTCCTGCACTACATCTTCTGCTTTTCTTTCCTTTCTTTTTTTTCAATCTTGCAAGTTACTGTAAATTTGTATTATCTTTTTCTCACTTTTCTGGCATTTTTTAATTTAATAGTATTTTGGTATTCTTTTTCTTTCTGTATAATCTTCTTTGCTTGGCTGGTTATACTGTCATTTGATAGGTTCCCCCTGGTATCTCAGTCACAATGTGTTGATAATTTAATATTCTTCATCTGTGTTCCATTAATATACCTCTGAAGGTTCTATACTCTTTATTCTTGTTATCTAAATCTGATCAATTCTGCCACGAGACTGTCACTTACTATTACTGTTAACTAGTTTACTATTACTATCTATTCTTTTACACACTACTCCTATATACTAATCTTTAATCCAATCATACCTTAGAATCTGACCTCTCACAGCCTCACACCTTCTAGATACAACTAATAATCCTCTCATCCCCAATAAGAGTCTTACCCTCTTTACATCCTTTCTAAAACGTGGATAGTGGGGTGGAGGATCACGGTTAACACTATAAGGAGCCAAAGGATAACTCGTCTCGTCTCTACTGGCTGCTAATGTAAATATCATAGTAGATTGTATTGCTGTCTTAAATCATTTCGCTTTACTCCTCCAACTGATCACAAAAAAAGAGTAGGGGAAAGCTGTGAACACCAGGATACACAAAGGAGATTGCACCACTGCATCTCACAAATATTCTACCACAGAATATTTGTGGTAGAATAATTTCAGGGAATCATAATTTCAGGGAATCAGAACAGATCAATTTAAGAAACAAGAAGAAAAAAGAAGAAACCCACAAACAATGAGAAAACAAAGAAATGACCCCCAATTGAAGGGAAACGAGGAAGCCTCAGGAAAAATGCTAAATGAAATAGAGGCAACTCAACTATCAGACAGTGAGTTCAAAACAGTGATTACCAGGAAGTTCAATGAACTCACAATGAGCTATCAGAAATTAGAGGGAAACTACATCACCCTCACTGCAAACCATATAAACATGAAAAAGGAAACAGAAACTCTCAACAAAGGTCAAGAGGAAATGAAGAATACAATTTCTGAACTGAAGAACACAGTAGAAGGAATGAAAAGCAGGATCAATGAAGCAGAAGATTGGATCAGCGGGCTGGAGGACAAAGTAGAATACAACATCCAGAAAGAGCAAGAAAAGGAAAAGAGGCTCAGAAAGAATGAAGAGGGATTAAGAGAAATGCAAGACAATATGAAACGTAATAATACCCATATAATAGGATACCAGAAGGAGAAGAAGAAGAGCAAGGGATCGAAAACCTAGTTGAAAAAGTAATGAAGGAGAACTTCCCTAATTTGATGAGAGAAAACGTCACACAAATCCAGGAAACACAGAGAGTCCCAATCAAGAGGAACCCAAAGAGGTCCACCTCAAGACACATCATATTTAAAATGTCAAAATTTCAAGACAAAGAGAGACTCTTAAAGGCAGCAAGGGAAAAACAGGAAGTAACATACAAGGGTGCCCCAATAAGGCTAACAGCTGACTTCTCAATGGAAACACTTCAAGTCAGAAGAGAATGGCAAGAAATATTCCAAGTAATGAGAACCAGAGGTCTGCAACCAAGGCTACTTTACCCAGCAAGGCACTCAATCAAGATAGAAGGCCAAATAAGAAGCTTCCCAGACAAAAGAAGTCTAAAAGAATACACCTCCACCAAACCAGCTCTGCAAGAGATTCTAAAGGGACTGCTTTAAGGAAGCGAATGAAAAGAGAGAGAGAGAGAGGAACATTCATACATAATAGACAATGAATAAGTACCTATCAATAATAAACTTAAATGTAAATGGATTAAATGTCCCAATCAAAAGACATAGAATAGCTGAATGGATAAGAAAAAATGACTCACATATATGCTGTCTACAAGAGACCCACCTCAGGATAAAAGACCTACACAGGCTGAAAGTGAAGGGCTGGAAACAAATCTTCCAAGCAAATGGACAGGAAAAAAAAGCCGAGGTAGCAATACACATATCAGACAAAATAGACTTCCAAAAAAAGTCCATAAAGAGAGACCCAGAAGGTGACTTCATAATACTCAAGGGAAGAATCCATCAAGAAGACATAAAATTGTAAATATATATGCATCTAACATAGGAGCACCGAAATACATAAAGAAAATCTTAGAGGACTTCAAAAAAGATATGGACAGCAACACAATTATAGTGGGAGATTTTAACACCCCACCATCAAAAATGGACAGATCTTCTAAACAAAATATCAACAAAGATATTGTGGCATTGAACAATACCCTTGATGAAATGGACTTTACTGATATATACAGAGCCCTCCATCCTAAAGAAGCTAAATATACATTATTTTCAAATGTACACGGAACATTTTCAAAGATAGACCACATGATAGGACACAAAACAAGCCTCAATAATTTCAAGAAAATTGAAATCATACTAAGCATTTTCTTAGAGCACAAGGGACTGAAGATAGAAACCAACCCCAAGGAAAAAAAGCCAAAACACTCAAAATCACGGAGATTAAATAGCATGCTATTAAACAATTAATGGGTCAAGAATGATATTAGGGAAGAAATCAAAAAGGTTTCTGGAAACAAATGAAAACGAACTCACAACAACCCAAAACTTATGGGACACAGCCAAGGCAGTCCTGAGAGGGAAGTTCATAGCGATACAGGCCCACCTAAAAAGGTTAGAAACATTCCAAACAAACAACCTAACCCTATGTCTACAAGAACTCGAGGAACAACAACAAAGGCAGCCCAGAGCAAGCAGAAGGAAGGAAATAACCAAGATCAGAGGAGAATTAAATGACATAGAGACTAAAAGCACAATTCTAAGGATCAATGTATCCAAGAACTGGTTCTTTGAAAAGATAAACAAAATCGACAAGCCTTTAAGCAGACTCATCAAGAAAAAAAGAGAGAAGACCCCAATAAACACAATCACACATGAAAGAGGAGAGATTACAACAGATACCACAGAAATACAAAGGATTGTAAGAAATTACTACAAAGAACTGTATGCCAAGAAATTTGAAAACCTAGGTGAAATGGACAACTTTCTAGAAAAATATAATCTTCCAAAACTCAATGAAAAAGAAGCAGAAAGCCTGAACAGACCAATAACAACAAAAGTAATTGAAGCATTAATCAAAAAACTACCAACACACAAAAGCCCTGGACCAGACGGTTTCACAGGAGAATTCTACAAAGCATTTAAGGAAGAGGTAACCCCTATCCTTACAGACTATTCCAAAAAATCCAAAAATATGGGAGTCTCCCAAACTCTTTTTATGAGGCCAGCATCATCCTAATCCCCAAACCAGATAAAGACACAACAAAGAAAGAAAACTTCAGGCCAATATCACTGATGAACACTGACGCTAAAATCCTCAACAAAATACTGGCAAACCGCATCTAACAATACATTAAAAAGATCATATACCATGACCAAGTGGGATTCATTCCAGGGATGCAAGGATGGTTCGATATTCACAAGTTAGTAAATGTAATACATCACATAAACAAAACCAAAGACAAAAACCACATGATCATATCAATAGATGCAGAAAAAGCATTTGATAAGGTACAGCACCCATTCATGATAAAAACACTCGGCAAAGTGGGAATAGAGGGAGCATTCCTCAATATAATAAAGGCCATATATGAGAGACCTACAGCCAACATCATACTCAATGGGCAAAAATTAAAATCTTTTCCACTAAGATCAGGGACAAGACAAGCCTGTCCACTTTCACCACTTCTATTCAATATAGTACTGGAAGTTTTAGCCACAGCAATCAGACAAGAAAAAGAAATAAAAGGCATCCAAATTGGAAAGGAGGAAACAAAACTGTCACTGCTTGCAGATGACATGATAGTGTACATAGAAAATCCTATAGACTCCACCAAAAAACTGCTTGACCTAATAAATGAATTTGGCAAAACAGTGGGATACAAAGTCAATATCCAGAAATCAATCATTTCTGTACACCAACAATGAAACAGCAGAATCAGAGATCAAGGGAAAAATTTCATTTGAAAGAGCAAAAAGAAAAATAAAATATCTAGGAATAAACCTAACCAAAGAGGTAAAAGACCTATATTTAGAAAACTATATAACACTCAGGAAAGAAATCAAGGAAGACACAAACAAATGGAAACATATACCGTGTTCATGGATTGGAAGAATTAATATTATCAAAATGTCCATACTACCAAAAGCAATGTACATATTCAATGCAATTCCCATTAAAGTACCATTGGCATATTTCACAGACATAGAACAAAGACTTCAGAAATTTATATGGAATTATAAATGACCCAGAATAGCTGCTGCAATTTTGAGAAAGAAGAGTAAAGTAGGAGGGATCACAATACCTGACAGTAAACTATACTACAAGGCCACTGTAATCAAAACAGCCTGGTACTGGCATAAAAACAGGCACATAGACCAATGGAACAGAACAGAGAGCCCAGAAATAAACCCAAGTCTCTATAGTCAATTAATATTTGACAATGGAGGCAGCAACATAAAATGGAGTAAAAATAACCTCTCCAACAAATGGTGTTGGGAGAACTGGACAGCCACGTGCAAAAAATGAAACTTGAGCACCAACTTACACCTTATACAAAAATGAATTCAAGGTGGATAAAAGACTTAAATATAAAACATGACACTATTAAAGTCCTAGAGGAGAACGTAGGTAGGAAAATTTCAGATATTTCACGCAGAACCTTTTTTACTGACTTGTCCCCTTGAGCAAGGGACATAAAGGAAAGAATAAACAAATGGGACCTCATCAAAATTAAAAGCTTCTGCACAGCTAAAGAAAACAGTATCAAAATTAAAAGAGAACCAACTGTATGGGAAAACATATTTGCCAATGATACCTCAGACAAGGCTTTAATCTCCAAAATATATAAAGAACTTACAAGACTGCACTCTAAGAAGACAAGGAATCCAACTAAAAAGTGGGCAAAGGACTTGGACAAACACTTCTCCAAGGAGGACATACAGAAAATCCAAAGACACATGAAAGGATGTTCAATATCGCTAGCTATCAGAGAGATGCAAATTAAAACCACAATGAGATACCACTTCACACCAGACAGAATGGCCATCATAAACAAAGCAACAAACAACAAGTGTTGGAGAGGTTGTGGAGAAAAGGGGACCCTAGTGCACTGCTGGTGGGACTGCAGACTGGTACAACCACTATGGAAAGCAGTATGGAACTTCCTCAGAAAACTAAAAATGGATCTGCCTTTTGACCCTGCGATTTCACTGCTGGAACTCTATCCTAAGAATACTAAAACACCAATTCAAAAGAACCTATGCATCCCAATGTTCACAGCAGCACAATTTACAATACCTAGATGCTGGAAGTAACCAAGATGCCCATCAGTGAATGAACGGATCAAAAAACTATGGTACATTTACACAATGGAATTCTATGCAGCAGAAAGAAAGAAGGAGCTCCTACCCTTTGCAATAGCATGGATGGAGCTGGAAAACATTATGCTAAGCAAAATAAGCCAGTCAGTGAAAGACAAATACCATATGATCTCACCTTTAACAGAAACCTAAACAACAAGACAAAGAAACAAGCAAAATATAACCAAAGACACTGAAATAGAGGTCAGGCTGACAGCGCCCACAGAAGAGAGTAGAGGGAATTTCAGGGGACAGTGGGAAGGGTTCACGGGAACAAATTTAACGGACACATGGTCATAAACTAAGGGGAGGATGGTAATGGGAGGGATGTGGGGAGGGGTGGGAGGGTGGGCTGGATTGGGAGTAAAAAGGAGAAAACTGTAATTGAACAATGATTAAAATAAAGAAAAAAGACAAAAAAAAGAAATGATTTTCTGGAGTGGATTTTCATAAATCAATTGGTTATTATTCTTCATATGCCATTTTCATTTTAAAAGTTAAAATGCTATCCACTGATTGTTAACAATTATTTCTTGGGCAAGGAAATTACAATTTTCAGGTTTGAAAAAAAATTTTACATTTACTTTGAATTAGCAGATCATAAAAGAACTACAATATTCATTATGTACTTTATCTTCAAAATATACAGTTAGGACCAAAATGTCTAGAGATGTTTAATTATATAAAAACAGCTCCTAACTGGATTCTAATTCCAAAATCAAATTTATTTGCAGTCATGATAAATCTTAGATTATAGGTAAATTTAGTTTAGAAAAATAATTTAATGTGAATATATAAAACTAATTACATATTTTAAGCAAACCCTATTTCTATGCATTAATTTTTTATTCTTTTAAACTTAAGTAGACTTTTTATTTAGCATCTTTTTTTAGAGTACAATGAGTTTTAAAATGAATTACCTGTCTAAAAGACAATATACTCCAATTTCATTAGAAAGAATAAATACCTGTGGCATATTTACACAATGAAATACTATGCAACAGTAAAAAAGAAGCAACTCTTACACTTTGTGACAGCATGGATGGACCTAGGGAAAATTATATTAAGTAAATTAAGCCTGTCAGTGCAAGAAAAATACCACATGATCTCATATGGTATCTCATAAACACAATAAAACAACGAACTAAATAGTAATAGAAGCTTAAATACATAAAACAGACTGACAACTGCCAGGAAGGATGGGGGGAGGGGTAAAAGATGGTGAAGAAGACTGATGAACAACCCACGGACAGAGGCAACAATTTGGGGATGGGCTTGGGGTGGGGAGAGGTTGGTCTGGGGGAAGGTGGGGAAAAGATTAAAAAGGAAGAACTGTTAACAGCCTAAACAAGAAAAAAGAATAAATATATTTTTATCATTCTAATGTAATTGTGTCAATTGTATTAAAACAGGATAAGAGATGTGTTAATGGCAACAAAGCTATTATTAGCAATGTCCATTTTATTTTCAGTAAAAGTGCCTGTAAGGCCATTGATCAAAATGATAATCACCAGCATTTCCCATTAAGAGAATGAGCACTTATGACATAAAATGAAAAAAGAAATACCCCAATATAAAGTAAATTATTTCTATCTTACAAACTAATAAAAGAAAATTACTTTTAAATCATTCTAAGCCTTTAAATCACTTTTCGTTGTCCACTTCACAAATTACATTGTAAGTTCATTATCTCTAAGACATATGCTCTGCTAATCACAGCAGAGCAGTATTCATATCTAGAAAATAGCCTTTTAAAATTTATGCTAGAAACTATTTGGTAAGTTACTGTGAATATTTTACTAACACATAATATAAATATAATGGTTTTAAAGGAGTATAATTTATATGTAGAAGTTTAGATAATACTTATATAGTAAAACTTTAATTTAAAAAATATATAATAAGAACTTACTTTTCTATTTTTCAAATTTCAACCTATTCCATTCCCTTACAATTGAGAAAATAAAATTGTACATGATAAAGTAGGGAATTTTTAAAAGCAAAACTAAAAATGCTGACAGGATAACCCAAAGTATTGCTATAATGGATTGGAATAGTGACATTCCAAAAGACATTTTTATGCCCCAACATGTGAAACCTGTGAATGTCACCTTATTAGAAAAAGAAGAGACTTTGCAAATATAATCAAATTAAGGATCTCCAGGTGACATCATCTTGGATCATCCAGTCACAAGCATCCTTAGAAGAGGAAGGCCATGTAGAAGGCCCATATAGCAGGCCAGGCAAAGGAGGCAGATAATAGAGTTATTCAGAAATAAATTATGGAAATCCTGGGCTACCAGAAACTGAAACGGGCAAGAAAAATACTCCACTGGGGAATTCAGAGGGGGAGTGGCCCTGCCAACACCATGATTTTGTACTTTTTAGCCTCCTGAACTGTGAAAGAATCAATTTCTGTTTTTTTAAGCCACACAATTTATGATTTGTTTCAGAAACCATAGGAAGCAGATGTAGTTGGTAGCCAAAAAAAGTAAAAATTTAAAATGAGTATTTTACACATAGTAGACCAAAAAAATGAGAATCTTGATAATTCTAAGTGTTGACAGTAATAGAAGTATATAAAAATTCACCTGCATACCTGGTGGGAATGTAAATTGCAGCAGCCTTTTAGAAGGCATTCCACTGTGCAGTTGATGCAGCAGATATTCCACTTCTGGCTGCATGTCCCAGGGCATTTCTACAGATGCCCCAAAGTATACATGTGTGCATGTGTGTGTATCTATATATATATAAAGATGCTGTTTAAAGCATTGTTCATAGTGATGCAGAAGGTTCAGAGTTGGAGGCAAGTTGAATGTTTGTTACTGAGAAAGTGGAAAGAAACAATGTAGCATAATGTGACAAATGCAAATAATGAAAATACAACTTCCTTTCTAATAGGTGTACATACATACCTATACATTATATTGTAAATACTCATATACATAAATACATTTTACATACAAACATATATATTTATATATTTGAAGCAACATAATATGCCATAATATATTCACATATAACACATTAAAATGGTTTCTTATATGTGAGATGAATGAGAACAGATTGTAAAGAAACAGGAAATGAGTTAATATTTATAACTGAAAAAGGTCCTAGATACATCAGTGACAATAAGCAATGAACAATTGAAAAGTATGGATAATTCAGCCTTCTGCACCTCAGGTCTTCTCCAACATATTGTAAATAAATATACAAAATTTAACACTTTTTCCATATACAAAGCATTCATGCTTGTAGGTTATGGATACAAAAAACAAATACATATTTTCTTGGCATATGAGATTTTTAATTCAGTAGAGAGAATGCACATACATAGAAATGTATTAGGTAGTGAATTTTGATAAATACGCAAGCAAGGTGATATGCAAAAAAATAGAGAACTTGATTCTCAACTGGTGGTTTGGGAGGACATAACTTGAACTTTGCCTTTAAGACAAAAACAATCTAGGCAGGTGGAGGAGGATGAGATACAGCAAAATGCTGGGTATAGGTAAGTGTGCTGGGTTGAAAAGTGAGAGCACAACATGGCTATCAGGTGAAATGAAGAAGGAATTAGAGCTGAATTGAATGAGGATTAGGATGTGAACAAAGACAGTGAGGGCTGACATTCTATTTGAGAAGTTAGTGGATGTTGACCACCAGCCTCACTATAGTAACTTTCTGAAACTGTCAGTCAGAAACACCTGGCTGGATTGAGAAGTATTTAACCAAGGAGATCAGAAAAAAGAAGACTGTAGAACAGATGTCAAAAACAATTATGTAGTTCTAAGAATTAAATTCAAAATGGGTACCCACGTCAGGGTACAATATTAGGCATGTTTTAAGCATAATTTTCTAAGGCTGAGGTGAAAAGGAGAGAGATATTTACAGTCCTACTTTCTAGCTATATAGCATTGAGTCATGCCCTAATACCTGCAGGAGGCTGGGATATCTGAGAGTACAAGCTCCAGAATAAATAAAGGACAAAAGTGGAGAGCAGTACTGTGACGATGAAGAGAAAGGAGTGTCTGTGGTGACAAAAACACATTTTGGTGGTCATTGGTCCAGAGCCTACTACTGTTTAAATATCACTAATCAAGTTGTGGCCATAAAACCAGAGATTGCCAATCTTTAGAGATAAGGCTGGAGTTATGAATTCCTCCCCCGGCAAAATACCAACTAGCAAAGATTTATAGTGAATTTTATATAAATCAATGATTTTATATATCAGACAATTATATTGAAACATCAATGTCTTATATCACTAATACCAACAGGTAGAAACTAATTTAGGAAAGAATGAATATGCATTTTAATGTAATTCAACTTAGAAAATGAATAAAGCCCCAGATAGTTCAATATATTTAAATTACTTTTTATTAATCTCACTGAAGAAGGAAAATTTAATTTGAAAAGATCAGATGCATTAATTAAAATATGGGGTCCTATGTATTAAATAAAGAACAAAATCTATGAAAACAGATTTATATTTTATATGTTTTAGTCCCAAAGAAATTTGATTTATTGAAAAGAGCTCTATTAACTAAATTTCAAAAATGTGAAGCTTTCCAAAGAGAAAGACATCTTTGCAAAAATAGAATGCAAAGGGAGAGATAGATAATTCATCCTAAGGCATGTGCAGTCTTTTTTTTTTTAAACAGGTCATCTTTTACAGCAGTAATCAATAAGGTTGATCTGCAGAGAGCTTCATGGAATATCTGTCTTTTATCTATCTACCCATGTTGTTTCTTGCTCTCTTTACACTGATAATCATCTGAAAATTTAACCAAAAATGAAAACTCAAATGTTCTTCACTTGCTGAAATATGCTTAATATTCATAAATATATTATTTATTTTAATAAAATTAGTTTATCAGTGGTATTATAATTTATTATAATTATTTTGCTTTTGTCTTTTTAATCTTTACAATTTATTTTATATTTATAAATTTTAAATGAGTCAAACTTTTGATTTTTTATATCTTTTCAACATAGTAAGTCTGTGTTTGCCAAAGAAAAGTAATCTGCCTTTTGTAATCCATATAATAAGTCTAAAATATTCAATAAATACACATATTAAATATCAAATGTATAAATATCAATATTTATATACTGAATATTTACATATTGAATCCGTATATATAATTATTTTTCAGAGTCTACCTTGCATTTATTTAATGAAAATAGTAATCAAGGATGTCTAGAATGTTTGAGTTGTACACTTATAAATACCTACAGGTAAAATAAAGACTTAAGAAATTAAAATAAATGAATACATATAAATAAATACTTATAGCTAAGTATACTTATATTTATAGAGATATAGATACCTATCTATGCTTGAGAACATATAAAGGCACATACACACATATATATCCAGAAAAGCTATGTCATTAGTTAATTGTGTATTCACATGTATAAGGATAATACAGATTTCTATGTGTTCATGTATGTGAGTACATGGATATATTTATATTTATCTACCTATATCTATGTTCCATATCCAGATATACATATCTAGACATCTAGATATTTATATTGCTAGTGAAAAAGAGTGCTTATGCTTATCTAGCTAGATTTTTCATTGGACCATATTTATAATGGTAATAGTAATTACTGGAAGTATCTAAACTGTAGACATACTCTAATCCTTTCTTAGACTAAATAATTAATTTTTCATTTGACATTTAATAATTTTCTCATGACCAAATATTGTATAACACCTATGAGAAATATATTTTCATAATCTATTTATTTGTCATAATAAAATAAATTGACCTTTACTACAGTACTCCAGTGACTTGTAACACTGTGAAATAAGTATTAGAGTTCAAAGGAAAGCCATATATATTTTCCACATTTTAGTTCATATCTCTTATACATTTTTAAACCTAGAATTTTTAAGATTCTGCCACTATTTTTATATTATATTTGGAAATATGTACATTATTTAGTTCCAGTGACTTGCCCCAGAAATGTATGTTTATTCAGTGTGCATGGGGGGTGTGTCTGTGCTCTGTGTGCATGTTGAGTGTGAGTCTATGTTGTGTGTCTGAGAGAAGCATATGTTTGTCTTTATATTGCTCATTTATTGAGCTGTGCTGCCACTCATTTTAACATACTGCACAATTAAAATTTTTAAATATTTTATACCATTAGATATTTTAATGTTTTATGAAAAATTCACAATTATGTGTTAATACTAAACTATGAGCATTTCGTGAAATATTGGCTTGTGATATTGTGGCTTCCAAATTTGGTCTAATAAGCTGGAGTCTGTTGGGTGGTCAGAGCCACAAGTTCACATTCACAACAGAGATGTTTGAGGCAATTCACAGCAACAGGTATGGAGTAAACAGGTAAAAAAACATTCAGTATTGAAAGACTGTCATCGTTCTCAATCAAAACATCATAAACCTGTATCATAATTATATTCATTTGATGTAACATTTCTTATTTTGGCACACACATTAGTTTATTGTGTTACATTGGTATATAAGTGATATTATAAACTATTTTAAATAACTTTGTCTATATTAAATTTTAAAATAATATTAAAATATAGTTATGTAAATTATGTGTATTTTAGAAAAAAAGGACCTATTCAAAAAAAGATGAGATGAAATTATTAAAACTGCAGGAAAAATCCATGCAAGAGTTAAACAGCATTTCTTGACAATTTATTCCACCTTTCTCTGAGAAGTTCTGCATATGTATAAGCAGACAAAATCCAGTTACACACAGTTACATGCACATACATTCTTTCTTGCCTCTTCATGTTCAAGAATGGACCTATCTGCCCAGTCTTCAAATATTGCCTCATATCTTTTATGTGGAATGTTCCCTCCATTGCCCCAGCACTATCATCGTCAGTCCCAGGCGCTTCATCTCTGCTAATAGTTAGGCACTTACACTTCCATTCTGCACAAGACTGGTATTGTTTCAGTGTATTTTCTACTGAATATGTCTCATTCCTTTTTTTATCCAATGTCAACAAAAGTAATGATTTCTTCACTTATATATTTGTGTGTGTGTGTATACACACATATATATGTATGATTTGTATTAGTTTTCTATTCATGCTCTAAAAAAGCACTACAAATTTACCAGCTCACAGAACACAAGTTTGTTATTTTATAGTACTGTAAGGCAGAAGTTCTAAATAGGGCTCATTTATCTAAAAGTTAAGGTGTATAGTAACAGGGCTGTAAAACTTTCTGGAGACTGTGGGAGAGGAATTTATTCCTTGATATAAGTGTTGTTGGAAAAAATCATTAATTTATTTTTTTACTGCAGCACTGAGATCCCAGCTTCATTGAGGAGCCAGTCCCAACTTTCAGAGGCCGCTGGCATGCCTTGGCTCTGTCATCCTCCCTCCATCTTCAAAGCCACAGTGATGGGTCAGTATTTCCCCACTCTTTAAATTGTTCTTTCTCCTTCATTAGTCCCCTTTCTCTGACCCACACTTTTGTCTTTCTTGTCCAACTTAAAGGATTTGTGTGGTTATTTTGGGTCTACTCATATAATTCAGAATAATTCCCTTCATATTAACTTCCCTTTGCTATGTAAGATAATGTATTCACTGATTCTAAGATTAGTATGTAGGCATCTTTGAGAGTAGTATTTTGCCTACCCTAGAGTTGTTTTTAAAAAATAGGTTATTAACACCAATATGCTTTGAAATTTTACCTCATGTCACCATATAACAAGTGGAAATCAAATGATTGAGGCTGGCAAAGTAATTAAACTTTAAATAGCTCTAGTGAATGTTAATTGTTTTCTCCCCCAAATAGATTATCCAACAGTTTACTCCATGTGAATAATGTTGAACTTGATAATACATCCAAAGAGAAAAGGATGTATCGATCTAAGGCCAAAATGTTAAAAATTAGCCATAACCAATTTTTTGCATTCACTCTATTGTGCTCTTGTCAGAAGTAGACATTCTATACTCAAAAGACACACAATGAAAGTAATTAACTAATATGTGGTTGAGTTTACATATAATTTGATCTAAAAATGTTCTCTTTTGAAAATAGTAGATATTTGGAAGCAAAGAAAATATATAATGCTACAGAAAAAGAAAGACCCTCATATTTTAACTTTTCCAGAGATCTCAGCTGATGACTCAGGCATGTGAGGACATAAAGCACCAGCAGTGATCCAGCTGACCCAATGCGACCCCCAAGCCATTACCGCATGGTGGAGAGTGAAGTCACTCAAGCTGGATTCTTCCCACATTGCCCAGGCATAAAATTGTAAACAAATAAATAGTTAAGATCATAACCCACTAAATTTGCTATGTAAAAATAGATACTATAAAGGAGAATACATTGATAAATTACTTGGTTTATATCATCAATTAGTATATTATTTTTTCTAGAGAAAAAATTAATAGGACCAATAAATAGAAACTTTAGAGATATTTATTCATCCAATTATTCAAAAAATTTTACTGAGAACACTTTGGACACAAGCAATAGAAACACAAATAAGGTCCCTTTAAATAAAAATGTTTGTATGCAAATACAATGAAATTGTTCAAATTGTAATGGGCTTTATGTCAATCTATCATCTGTAAATGCATTTATGTTTGGCAAATGAGTCTCCAAGCAAATAGCATCTATAGAACAGCAAGTATAGCCATACTTATATGACAAATCAGGATTCAATATAACAAAGGTAACAAGAGACAAAGATGGACATTTTGTAATGATAAAGGAGACACTACATGAAGAAGAAAATAAAAATAGAAAAATATTCCATGTTTATGGACTGGAAAAATCAACATTGTTAAAATGTCAATGTTACCAAATAAATACACACATTTAATGAAAATACCCATCAAAATCCAAATGATTTTTTAAAAGAAATAGAACGAAATCATCAGATTTGTGTGAAACCACAAAACACCTCAACTAACCAAAGCGATTATCAGAAAAAAGAATAGCAGAGGTATCTCACCGCCTGACTTCAAATTATACTACATGGCAACAAAATATTTTTATAATCAAAACAACATGATACTGGCAGAAAAACAGACACAGCAACCAATAAAACAGAATTGAGGGCCCAAAAATAAAAGACACATATATGAGGTCCATCCAGAAAGTATCCAGCCATGCACTATGAAAAATACAGACATTTATTGAAGAAGACACAAGATACAAGAAACATAGGACAATGGCACCTTAGTTCTTTTTCAAAGTAGGCACCATGGGACCTCACACAATTTTCCCAATTGCGATCAGCTGCCCTGTTATATTTTCCTGAATTTCATTGACATTGTGAAATCTCTTCCCTTTCAATGGTGATTTCGGTTTTGGGAAAAGCCAGAAGTCACAGGGCACCAAATCTGGGCTGTAGGGAAGCTGAGTGACCTGGCTGATTTAATGTTTCACAAAAAACTCTGCACAAGATGTGATGCAAGAAGCGACACTTGTGATGAAGCTGCCAGTCAACAGTTGCCCAGAGCTGCAGCCTTCTGAGTCATCCAAATAGTTTCTGTGGCAAAACGTTCAAGCTTAACACAAAAACGTTCGTTGCTCTACTTGCTAAGTCATTTTGAAAGCAGCAGTCACACAGCACATGTGCTCATTCAATAGTATCTACTGCCCCCACCTCCCCCCCGCCCCCGCCCAGCCCACTGACTAGCATGGTGAAGTCATTGTTCCTGTATTTGCATTCCAGTCTACTCTCCTTGGCTGCCAGGTTACACTGATGTCAAGTAAACCATTCTTATTATATTAAAATGTGTGGTCTTTTCTGGAAAGACCTTGTATATGAGCAAAAATTTTCAAAAAAGAGTCAAAAACGTATCCTGGAGAAAAGATATCTTCTTCAACAAATGGTGTGGGAAAAGTGGAAAGCCACATGCAAAAGAATTCTATTGGACTACAGTTTGTCCTTATGTAAAAAATTAATTCAAAATGTACCTAAAAATAAGATCTAAAATAAGAAATTACATGGAAGAAAACATGAGTACTAGCCTATGGGCCTTGATCTTAGAGGAGATTTCATAAATTTGACCCCCAAAGTACGGGAAGTAAAGGCAAAAATAATGAGTTGGGACTACATCAAACTAAAAAGCTTTTGTACAGCATAACAAAATAAATAAAAAATAAAAACCAACAAAACAAAAAAGGCAACCAACTGAATGGGATACTGTATTTGCAAATAGCAGCTCCAACAAAGGATTAATAGCTAAGTTCTGTATAATAGAACTCATATGACTCAACACCAAATAAACAAAGAATCCAATTAAAAATGGGCAAAGGACATAAAAAGACACTTCTGTCAAGAAGACATACAAGTGGTCAACAGAATATAAAAAGAGACTCAACTTCCCTAGTTACTAGGGAAATGTAAATCAAAACTTCAATGAGATAGCTCATACCTGTTAGAATAGATATTATCAACAAGGCAAGTAAATGTTGGAAAGGTTGTGGAGAAAAGGGAGCACTCATTCACTGCTGGTGGGAAAGTAAACTGGTACAGTTTACTTGTACAGTTTATTTTATGGCGTTTTCTCAAAAACTTAAGAATATGGTTACCATATGACCTTTTCTGGGTACCTAACTGAAAAATTTGAAAACATTTTTTGCAAAGATACATGCACTTTTATGTTCATTGCAGCATTATTCACAGTGTGCAAAACATGGAAACAACCAAAATGTCTTTTAATAGATGATTGGATAAAGAAGATATATATATATACACACACACACATACTGTGGGATACTACTCATTCAGAAAAAAAGATGACATATTGCCACTTGTGACAACATGGATGGACCTTGAGAATATTATGCTAAGTGAACTAAGTCAGCTAGAAAAAGCTAAGAACCATATGATTTCATTCAAATGTCAGATTAAAACAGAAACTGATAGACACAGACAATCATATGGTGGTTACCAGAGAGAAGGGAGTGGAAGCAGTAAAGGAAAAAAGGGACAAATATATAATGAAGGAATATAAGTTGATATTGGGTGTTGGGCACACAATGCAATACACAGAACATGTATCATATAAATGTACACTTGAAACCTTTATGATCTTATTAGCCAATGCCATCCCTGTAAATTTAAATAAATAAATAAATAATAAATAAATAAATAAATGAAATATCCATCTGAGTTGAAGGAAACACATTATTTAAGGGGAGAGACATGTTTGAAGCAAAATTGCCAAAGTGTAACATTTCTTTTCCCTTATTATTTTTACTGGATTAATGACTTTTAATATTTTAACAGAAAAAAAGAATATACAATGCTGAGTAACATAGTAGATGTTCAATTTATATATTTATCTGAAAGATTAAGGGAAGCTAAGATGTATTGAATTTTTGTTTAGTTTGAGATAAATTATATATACAATATACAGTATACAATATACAATATATAATATACTTTATTTAGACTGATATATACTAAATATATATTTCTTTTAAGCTGAGATATATATTTTATTTAGCCTGAGATAAATTATATGTTGTGTATAATTTATATATACAAATGTATTATATATACACTGCACATTATATATACTATACATTATATTACACCATACATTGTATATACATTATACATTATATATGTACCATGTACCATATATACACTATATAATGCATAATGCATATAAATAATGCACATAACATGTTATATAAATAATATATAGCATATATTCATAACTCATATATATTTATGTACATAAATTAAATATAATATATAAGCATTATATATTTTATATAATGTATCTGTTATATATAAATAAGTTCTATATTAACATACCAATGCTTTATAAAGTTGGTTTGTCTCTTAAGACCATTTAATAGAGGATAAAGTTATGATTAGAAACATTGCGTCTTCTAAGTGACAAACTCAGGACTCCAGAGATCAAATTATAACTGTAAAGCCATTTAGTAAATTTCCGTCTTTGATGGTAAATTAAATTTTGGAACATGTGTAATTTCATGTCTGTATCATGGTTTGTAATACAGCTTGGAAACAGATTAAATATTTCACATATTTAAAAAAGTTTCCACATATGATAAAGACATATCCCATTGTCCAATTTTTTGCATATATGTAACCTATAAAAAAAGTCTATAGAAATGAAAGTAGTTGAATACATCAAAAGGGTGGTTTGTTGTATTTTTACATTGTGGCATTTAGTTAATACTCTCATCTGAACTTGACTGGCAAAATATTCTTAAATACCATTAGTAACACTTTAAAATGTTAATCTTTACAAATCATTCATTACATTTTAATTTTTATAATAGTATTTTGATTTTAAATGAATTTTCAAACTTTATGGTAAAATAAGCACATTTTAATCTTGAAGTGGTACATGTGTTCAATATTTTCTTTTTTATATACATCTTTTTTCATAACCTGGTGAGAAGGAACCTATTTACTTGAAAAATCAAGGATTCCCTGAGAAAGGACTCAGTCTAAGGAGGATGGGTCAAATTGGGGGGAAGTAGAGGGAATCTCATGAGTATTGTAAGTTTCCTACCACTAATGTTATATGCTTATTGTGCTCTGGGGATTACTACTTTAGTTCTAGTGAGACTGAACAAAAGAGTAGAAACATTAGCCTTTTTGGGCAGCTCATGGGACAGTGTGGGCCCAGCACAGCTCTGGAGGGATGGTGGGAGCATGAAGGCATTAAGCACCTGCAGCCTTAGCCTAGGCCTTGATAAATATATTTCAAGTGGTTCCATTGAAAAAAATAATATCTAACTTTTTTCAAGAATAAGAATTATATTCTTTCTCTATTTATAATGCTTGTCAATTATAATTGAAATAAGGTTTTTATTGTAAAATTTTAATGGTGTTATTCTATTTCATATATTGCCCCATAAATTTTAAGTAATTCACATTGAGTTAAAGCATTATATTTTTCCTTACATCTCATATACTGACTTTCTGGTGAATAATATAGCTATTTTGTGTTTTATGGGACTGGCTTTAAATTAATTTATTTATAATAGTAGAGATGAAAACTGCAAAATTAGAGAGCCATTAGCATGTGAATATATGATTTTGTGAAATTTCTTTCTAAAACAGTACATTCCCCAAATATATAAAATTATTCCATTAACAAGAAGAGAATGATGCGTTTTATTAGTTATCACATTAAGTTCATAAATAGCTTTAATCACCATGCTTTTTTGACTAATTTCATCTTAGTTAATTATAATAACTGCTGAAATTCCAAATTAGGATTAGTATTTGGTAATATTGTTAGTTTCTTACCTAGCAATCTTCAATTTTTTAATCTGTTGAGAATCTTCCTAAATAATCTCACATTTATTATGTTTTTACTGTTTTCTTACCTTTATGATATTATGAACTATAGTGATTCAGAACATTAAAACACAAGCATACTATTTTAACAGGCTTGAATTACACAGAATGGAAAGAAAAGAAAAAAAAAGTTGCCAATGCCATAGACCGCTGAAAGAAACTTGAGTTACATTGTGGTTTATTTCCTAGATTCACATTCTCTTTAGGGGGCATATTGAATCCAATGACATTTTCACATTTATTATAGTCTACTTTTTATTCTGAAGACAGATTAAAAACCATACTTAATGTCTGAATAACATATTATTTTGAGATCAATATTCCAATATCAAAAACAATGACCCTGTTTATCCTAACCAAGCCCAATATTGAGCAAAACCCTGCCTCAGTGAGATGGACAATGACTTCAACTACAGTATTTTGTTTTATATTCTCTCAAGGGAACATCAACTCCATTTTTTTAATTTCATGCAATAAAACAAGTATATTTCATAAATATATTTAAGGAACGATTTTCTAAATTACCCTCACCTTGAATTAGTACCCTTATAGAAAGCAATGCTATTAAAAGCAATGCTATTAAATTGTGATATAGTACACAAGAACTAATCATTTCAAAATGTAGTGATGTCACTTAGAATTCTGCATTTTAATATACATATGGCATTTCTTATTATTAATTACTATTAATTCACATTAGTGCATATTACAAATGGGCATTCTTTTAAAAAGTTTCTTCCATTTCAAAGCACCTTTGAAACACCAAAGATAATTTTTAAAATAGTTATGATCAAGCCCTACCTCATATTACTAAAATTACATCCTCATAGAAGTTGAAATAGATTATATTAACTTGATCCATTCCTTAAAAATATCATTGATTTTGAGTGTCTTTTACGGTAAAACATTTTTTCACACAATATTGTATATATTGAAAAATGTATACTTTATTTAAATTGTATTTTTTCTATATAAACATTCTAATAATGCATGTAATATAATATTTTTAATAAGAATGTTCATATATTTATAAAAAGATTTGACATCAAAATTACAATTTCTTATTCAAGTTCTAAATTTGTAGATGAATGGGGTAATTTTACATAGCTGTGACCAGAACAGTTTTTTTAAAACAATAGTAAAAGGTCATAAAATTCATACTTACTGACTGCATCTAAAACTAATGAGTTAAACAGATCTACCCATGAGCAAGATATTTTTATTAGTTTGAAAAATGGAGCCATTTTGAATATTTTAGAAAATTTAAACTGAATTTATTACCATCTAAATCCATGTAATCTTCAGTATTGGTCTTGATCTTTTCAAGGCCTTTCTTGAGAAAATGTATTACTTATAAACAATTTCAGATTTGGTTAAAAATGAATATTTTTCTTATTTTAAAACAAAATGTATTCAGATTGATTAAATTTTCAATTAAAAAACAAAATAAAATACATGAATTCCTAATGTAAGGAACAACCTTCTTTGTATGATTTTTAAAAATCATTTTTATTTTTCAATTACAGTTGACATTCAACATTATAATAGTTTCAGGTGCACACTCCAGTGATTAAACATTATATAACTTACTAGGTAACCATCCTGATAAATGTCACACCCACCTGACCCCATATGCAGTTATTACAATATTACTGACTATATTTCTTGACTGTACTACATCTCCCCATGACTACTCTGCAACAACCAATCTGTGCTTCTTAATCCCCTCACCTTTTTCACTCATCCACCAAAACCCCTTCCATCTGACATAGAAAAGCAACAAAATCTATGGTTTTACAGAAATGCCCACACAACTGCAGTTCCTTGCTTCATTGCTGATTTCAATGAGATATAAAATGCAGCCAAATAATTGAGTCAGAAAGCTACTAAATTAGACTGCCTGTACAGATCCTGCTTCTGTCATTCACCAACCTGAGACCCTGGGCATGCAAATCAGTTTATCATGTCTAATATAAGGGTAATAAAAGTATTCACCTCTTAATCCAGCTCTCAGAGGAGAAAACAAGATATGCCATGTTTGGCACACCATAAGTGCCTTGTAAAAAAATGTTATCTAACCACACAAGGATTCACTGAATTTATTCAAAATGATAACACTCTCAATGCTATTCCCAGAAATAAGATTACAACTATTTATGAAGCCATCCTTTGACTAAACCCAAAATTTTGATTATATCCAGTTTTCCTTTATAAAACTTCTCATATTCAATTTTGCTTCTTTGAAACAATATCACAATATTTCATTTGTGGCTTTTCAAAATATCAGTGAATACCAATGCATGGAGAATAAGATCATACAAATATTTTGCTGTAAATTAATATCTTATAGGTTTTAGCACTTTGTTCCTTTTCACTGTATTTAGACAATTAAGCAATGAGACAGAACAGAATGTGAATCATTTGGCATTTATTTACACATGGTAGGTTATTAGTCATGAGGCTGAAAGCCATAAGCTATCAAATGAGTGAAGTGTGAATTAGGGCTAGCATGCCCAGACTGACACACCAAAGTGCATTGTGAAATGCAACTCATAAAACAAATTAACATGTAAAAATACTTAAAATAATAAGGTGAATTGATGCCAGCAAAACCTGTAGCTGAAGATTGTGTGACTTGAATAGCATTAATTAAAGTGAAAGTCAGAATTCTTGTTGGAAGCACAAACAATTGGATTTTGTTCATTTGATTTTGTTGGAATTTATTACTTGTTTGTTTTTATGGGTGATTTGTTAATGTACATATTAACATAATAACATGTCAAGTAGTCAAATTTAGCAAATAGGGAGTCCACAGTACAGCTATGCTTTTGGTCTTTGCTGTGTGATTTAATTTTCTATAAGCTTCTTTGGAAATTTGGATATCAGTGCTTTCCCTGAGTCAACATTATTCTGTTGTACACCAGTTATTCTCAGATGCATAGCAAATAATAACTTCATATGTACTATTGTGCATTGATATTACATGTATTATTTATATAATAATATAATATATATATATATGAATGCTATATATATGTGTAAAATGTCCTATCCCATTAATCTCTGCTAGGATTTAGGGATAGTCCATATTTTCATTCAGTCTGAGGCTTATACTTATATTATCACAAATAAAAATACAAAGAAAAACTTATTCTTTAAGCGTTTAAAATTTTTTGAATAAATATACTCATAAATTGTATTCTTGATGTTTGTAGTGCAATATTGTTAACTAAAGTTTAGAAGTTATTTAGAATTCAGTTATTTGGATGAGTTGTTCCACTAATACCCTTTTCTTCTTTTGGGTCCAATACAGGACTATACATTTCATTTATCTTAGTTTCCTCTAATCTATGACAGTTCTTCAGTTTCTCCTTGTCTTACATACTTTGACACTTTGAAGATTATTGACCAGTTATTTTGTACAAGGCCCTTCATTTGGGGTTTGTCTAGTGTTTTCTCACAGTTTGAGGTTATTCATTATTGGGAAGTATATAACAGCAGATGATTCCTCTTGGTGCATCGTATATATGGGTACATGATGTGGACATAAGTTACATATGATATTAATCATGATCACTTGACTAGGGAGGCATCTGCTAGCATTCTTCAGTATAACCTTACTGTTTCCCCCTTTGTAATTACTAAATATTTGGAGGAAGATACTTTGAGTATATGTATATATTCTATTTTTGCTTGACTTTAATATCATTAGTTGAAATTCTTTTTTTCAGGACAAGTTGTCACTTCCACATTTATTGATTCTTCATTTCACTGGTATCATTATGAACCCAGGTATTTATTCATTCATTGAGTTATTACATTTACTATTTTTTAGTTACTCAAATTGCCCTAGTTTTGGTCATTGGAGATTCTTTTCAAATTGGCCCCTTTGCCTTTTTAATAGGCTAACAGACCCCTATCCTTCTGTTCTGTTTTGAAGTGCCTCCTGAAGTTTTAGCCCTGACAGGGCTAAAGATGCTCCAGACCCCGTGTTATATTTTTTCCTGCTCCACTCTTGGAATCACCCAGTTCTCAAAGGTGCTCTGATTCTTCTCATTGGGGAGTGGTGTTTGGAAACCAGTGTGTGAATGCTAAACCTGCTCATTAACTCTGGGATGTCACTGTTTCTAGCCCATCTCAAAGGATAAAGTTATAAAAGTGTAAGTGTATTAATTAATGCATATACATTTATGTAAAATGTTTCTGAATCTATATAAATGTTTTTTTAAATGAGTCGATATTAATACCATCAACTACAATCTAACCCAATAGGGTTCATTCTAACTTTCATCTCTTATTTGTAACTTCTTTATATAATTCTTATTATCTATTATACATTTACATAGTTTGTTCAAAAATAGAATACCAATTAAGTAGTTTAAGAAGTTGCAAGCCAAACATCTATGAAAAGCAAATTTAACTACAGTGAGATGTTTGTGAGCACTCATTTTTATCTTTAGCCTCACAGCGTGACACAACAGTAATAAGCCAGGAAAATTTCCAGGCAACTGGAATGAGGAAACTGAGACAAGAAAATTAAATAAGGCCAAACAATTTGAACAACTTATAGCCAGCTGGTGAATCCCAAGACCATATCTCCTCTAACCAAGGACACCTGAGAGTGAATAGTTTATATTTTTCTTCCCAAAACAGAGAATAAATCACTTAAATCATGCTGGTCAGGGATAATAAAGAACAGAGACCCAATTAATGCCATTTGTGCCAGCTAATCCCAAGGACAGATAAAGTCAGGGGAACAAATATCAAAAACTCCTTTGGAGCCAGACAGACCCAAGATAAAAGTAAAACAATAAACCAGACACCCCCCAAAAAATCCCACCGCCCTCCATAATACACTCATTTTGATTATCAGCATATTAAACTCATACCTGGAAAACTGATGAATATTCTACTGAAAGCTTCCCCTAAACTCCTTATCCACAGAAGAGAGATCAAAGGCCCTCAGACAAAGACTCAGGGCAGGCTTACTCGGGAGCACGCCCATGCCCCTTCTTGGGCATGAACTTTTTCACTTGCTTCTAGACTCTACAGGTCCCTGATCCTGTCCCTAAAGGTTCCCTTTTCCTCTGACTTCCCAGTGAGCTAAAAGCAGCCCAGCTTTGGCTCACTTCTTTCCTATAACATTTCTAGGGATCCAAAGCAGTGCCTAGGCTCTCTTCTGTTGCTGCTTCTACCCAAAGTCCTTCCTTTGTTTCACTGCCCCCAGCTTTAAAAAAACATACTCTCAAAATCACCTGTGAAATCTTTCCTACACAAAGTCAAAATCCCACACTCTACAGTTTGGCATGAGACAGATCAGCTCCAGGTCAGGCCTTGTCTGATAACAATAGTATCCACTTAAAAAATATTTTTCAGAGTTTGGGACTTCTGTTCAAGATTGGAGGCATGGGTGTACTTGGCTCACCTCCTTGTACAACCACAGCAAAAACTGTAACCAGGCTATGAAACAAATATCACCCAGAATCATCAGTTGAGCTGTATGGAAGTCTGACAATCAAGGAATTAAAGAAGCCACATTCATCTAGACAGGTAGGAGGTGTAGAGATGCTGAGACATTCATGGAGAAGCACAGAGAAGCCAAGAGGTGCAAAGAGAGAGACACAAAACAGACAGCTCTATACCCATGTGTGGTAGATAAAAATCAGGAGGGACACCTCCGGAGTGAGGGATCCCAGCCCCATACCATGCCATCCAGCCCAGGGTTCCAGTGCCAAGAAGATAAATCCTCATAACTTCTGGCTGTAAAAACCAGTGGGGATTGGGACAATGGAAGAAACTGCTGGCTTCTCAGGAGTCTCCTTTTAAAGAGCCCTCAAAAGATTTAGGATTTATGCAAACTCACTCCCTCTGGGCTCCAGCACCAGGGAACCAGTGGCATACCTGGAGAAATTGAAGTGTCTGGTATCAGAGTGATTGCTGGGAGACAACTTCCTCCTGGACAGAACTACAGTTGCCAAGTAGAGGCAATGTAATCTTTCTGAGTCCTCCCCCATACAGAGCCACAGAACTGCCACACAGGTTACCCTGACCTGGCAATTACCTAAGGCTCCACCCCATCTAATTTACCAGTGCTCTTTTCTACAGTAGCCCATGCTACTAAGACATGGAATCAAAGCAGCTCTACCTAATACACAGAAATAAAAGAAGAAAAAAAAAACTAAAACAAGATGAGGAGAAAAATAATATACAGAAAGAAAATTAAGGGAAAATAAGGGGGAAAAAAAGCACAACGAAGATGGCAAAATAAGGAGACAAAGAAATATGGCCCAAATAAAAGAGCAGAACAAAACTCCAGAAAAAGAACTAAATAAAATGGAGATAAGAAATCTATCAGATGCAGAGTTCAAAACACTGGTTATTAGAATGTTCAAGGGACTCATTGAGTACCCTAACAACAACAAAAAATACCCAGACAGAAATGAAGTTTTCACTAAGTGAAATAAAGAAAAATTTATGAGGAACCAACAGTGGAGTGGATGAAGCCAAAAATCAAATTAATGGTTTCGAACTTAAGAAAGAAAAAGAAACATTCAATCAGAACAAGAAGAAGAAAAATAATTTTATTTTATTTTTTTAATATTTATTTATTTATTTTTAGAGAGGGAAAGGAGGGAGATAGAGAGAGAGAGAGAAACATCAATGTGCGGTTGCTGGGGGCCGTGGCCTGCAACTCAGGCATGTGCCCTGACTGGGAATCGAACCTGTGACACTTTGGTTCACAGCCCATGCTCAATCCACTGAGCTATGCCAGCCAGGGCTAGAAGAAAAAGAATTTTTAAAAAAGGATAGGCTAAGGATCCTCTGGCACATCTTCAAATGTACCAACATTTGAATCATAGGGATGGAAGGAGAAGTGTAAGAGCAAGAAATTGAAAACTTATTAGAAAAATAATGAATGGGAATTTACCTAATTTGGTGAAGGAAATAGACATATGCGTCTAGAAAGCACAGAGCCTCAAACAAGATGGAAGCAAGGAAGACCACACCAAGACACATCATAATTAAAATGCCAAAACTTAAAGATAAGGAGAGAATCTTAAAAGCAGCAAGAGAAGATAATTACCTACAAAGGAGTTCCCGAAAGACTGTCAGCTGATTTCTCAAAAGAAACTTTGCAAGCTAGAAGGGACTGGCAAGAAGTGTTCCAAGTGAAAAAAAGTAAAGGCCTAAAACCTAGATTACTCTACCCAGCAAAGCTATCATTTAGAATTGAAGAGCCAATAAAGTGCTTCCCAGACAAGGCAAAGCTAAAGGACTTTATAATCAACAAGCTTTATTATATGAAATGTTAAAGGAACTTATTTTTAAAATTCAAAACTATGAACATTAAAATAGTAATAAATTCACAACTATCAGCAATTGAATATAAAAAAAAAACAAACTAAGCAACAAGGGAACAGAAACAGAATTACAGATATGGAGATCATGGGGAGGCTTGTGAGTTGGGAGGATTAGGAGGGAGAATGGGTAGGTACAAAATAAGGGAATGTAAAGTACAGTACAGGAAATGGAGAAACCAAATAACTTATTTGAATGACCCATGGACATGAATTAAGGAGGGCGGTTGCTTCAGGAAATGGGGGATACCAAGTGCAGGGGGAAGAGTGGGACAACTATAGAAGCATAATCAATAAAATATATTTAAAATATATATTTTCCAAAAATATTAAGGTCAGCAGTTTTTTTCCTATTCCCTTCACTGTAGTTATGTTATTGATTTGTAATACAATTTAATATGGATCCATTAGTCACAATCTACTTTCCATATTCCTCCAATGCTTCTATTTTACCAAAAATTAGATACAATAAAATTCACTTTTTGTTGTGTACAATTGTATAGTTTTTGACAAATGAATGGTTATGTGTCTAACAACATATTTCGATGCCAAGCAATTTCTTTACCCATGGTACCCCTTAAACTCTCTCCCTTACTCCAAGAAAATAGTGTTTTGTTTTCCTGAATACAGTTCTGCCTTTTCCAAAGGGTCACATAAATGTAATCATGAAATGTGGAGCCTTTGGATTTGGCTCCTTTCATTTAGCAATATGCATTCAAAATTTATTCACCTTGTTGCGTGAATCCATAGTTTATTCCAGAGTTTGTTTATTTACTTGTTGGAGAATATCTATGTTGATTCCAACTTCAGTAATTATTAATATGTTGTTATTAATATTGTTGTACAGATTTTATGTGACTTTATGTGTCCTTTCTTCTAGGGTATATATCTAGCAGGATCACTGGGTCACAGTTATGTACATATTTAACTCTACAATAAACTGCCAAGTTGTTTTCCAAAGTGACTGCACAATTTTACACTGCCAAGAGCATTCTATGAAAGCCTCTCTTGCTGTGCCTCCTCCCCGGGACATGATATTGCAAGTTTTGTGTGATTTTTAAAAAGATTTTATTTATTTATTTATTTCCAGAGAGGGAAGGGAGGGAGAAAGAGAGAGAGAGAAACATCAATGTGCGGTTGCTGGGGGCTGTGGCCTGCAACCCAGCCATGTGCCCTGACTGGGATTTGAACCTGTGATGCTCTGGTTCGCAGCCCATGCTCAATCCACTGAGCTATGCCAGCCAGGGCAGTTTTGTGTGATTTTAGACATTATAACAGGTGTGTAGCGGCATCCCTTATGGCTTAAACTTTCATTTTTGTATAATTATGTTGAAAATGCTTTTATAAACTTATTTGTTATCTGTGTATATATACTATATATATTATATATAGTATATACCTTATGTATAATATATACATTACATATGTGTGTTTATGTGCTTGTTGTCTGTTTAGATCTTTTGCCAAGTTATTTTTTTAGTTTATTTTGTATATTGTTGAGTTTTGAGAACTATTTTTTCTGGACACAAGTCTTCTGTCACAGGGCAGGATGGGAAAATATTTTATCCCAGTCCGTGACTTGTCTTTTTATTTACTTAATATTGTCTTTCACACAATTTCTTAAAATTTTCTTTAAGACCAATACGTAGATTTTTAAAATGGTTTATTGCATTTGGGGTGTCTTTTATCCACTTTTTGATTAAAATCTTTAAAATATGTGTCATATATGAGACTGATTTTGATGTTTGCTTCGTATCTTCTGAGTGCATATTTTCTCATCTTTTTATATAGCTTGCAATGTTGTTGTTTTTGGAAGTTGGGAACCAGTTATGTTGTCTAGAACTGTAACAATGGGATCAAAAAATCCATTCCCTGGAAATGAAGAGGTCTTTTGTTATGCAGGCCTTTAGAGTGAACATTTGAGTTAGTCCATCTAGAGGTTTCTGTGGATTTGATTTTGTTATTCATATAGTAAACTCCATTCTCCTCAGGCTTCTGTGCATGATAAGAAGGCATTGTAACAAATCTAGTCCAATATAATCTCACAAGCTGATCTGATGATAAACTTCTAACTGGGAAGTCATGGTTGGATAGTCAAGTCCCAAGCATATAACTCTCTTAGTAAAGGACATATCTTTGGCGTATCTTTGCCTTAAACGAGTCCTGGCCATTGTTCTTGTGCTTTTAGGTTAATACACCTGTGAAATGCTAGAGTAACCCATTTTCAAACCCTCATGAAGCACAGCCACCCACGGGGGAGCACGTGACTTTGCTAGCTATCCTGTAATTCAGTTTCTACCCATAGTCATGTAATCTTCCTCAGGCCCCTCCTTAATTCCAAATGTATAAAGTTAAGAGTGAAACGGTCATTCTCTGGAGCACTTGAGATCTTGTTTTCCTGAAATGTGATCAGTTTGACTCAATTACACTATTATAAAAGTGCTCTATATCCGATGTTACTTATATGGACCTTTTATTGATTTTAATTTTTACTTTTGACTTTAGAGAGTGGGGCATGGAGAGAGAAAGAGAGGGAGAGAAATATTGATATGGGAAAGAAACATTGATTGGCTGCCTTCCAAATGTGCCCCAACTGGGGAACAAACCTGCAGCCCAGGCATGTGTACCTGGGAGAGGTTTTCTCTGTATGCTCTTTTCCCTCCTTGTTCCTCTTGTTGATGTTAAGAGCATCCAAACCGATAGAGAATTTTTGCACAGTTTATTTTAGTTTATTTGAGCCAAACAGATAACATGCTGGAACAGGAAGATCTCAAGTGCTCCAGAGAATGAGCGTTTTGCAGTTCTTTCTATGCTTTTAGAATTAAGGAGAGAAAATTAAATTTCAAAGGTGTGTTAACCTAGATTCACAAAAACAATGGACAGGTCTTCCTTAAGACAAAGGTAAACCTTTTATAGGCTTGGGGTGTGATGATCCACCATGACCTGCCCAGTTAGGAATTTATAATCAGAACTCCCTGTGTGGTGCTTTCAGTCATTGAACTTGTTGGATTTATTACAGAGCCACATTTTTTTTACTCTCCCAGTAATATTCTTCTGTTACTTGTTATTCAAAACTTATTAACTTAGTATGGAAGTGGTGGTGATGGCTGCACAATCTCAGCTGTGTTGATTATACCTAAGGTGTAGGCAAGCACCCAGTTTCATTTCTCAAGGCATATGGCCTTCTCTACTCACATACCCAGATTGTAGCATTCAACACGTAATTCTGACCCTCCCTACAATAGTCTTTAAAAAAGCGCCCCATGTTTTCCACATCTCCCCATCTGTGATGAGCACACCTTAAAGATAGGAATGCTAATTGCCTCCCATTCCTCACCCCTCAAAGGTTTTTGTTCCAAAGTAGAGAACAAAGGAAATAGACTTGGGTCTAGTGTTTTGCAGCTACCATAGGCACAACTGTTCCTTTGATCCAGATTAACATCATAGACTCTTCTTAGGACCTTCTCCATTGTTTTCTGAGAGCAGCCATTGAACTTCACAGAGAAAGAGCTTGGCCTGTAGCACACTCAATCTTCATCAAATGTCAGTTCTTCTGGTGAAACTTCTTAGGCGCATCAGGTATGTTTACCCAAGATGAGTGCATGGTTAGTTTTCCTTTCTTTCTGCTGGTACAGTCTTTTATATCTTTGGTTGATTTGGTGGTTCTACAATTTTAGGCATCAAATAGGTTTTTTAAAAAATTGTACTTTTAAAGTTGGTCCACATCTATTGGAAAAGACAGTCAAGCCAGACTGCCGAACCCCCTGCCAGCTAGCTGCATAAGAGTAGGTTTGAACTTAGAATATTTTTAACTAGGGGATAAAGATCCATCACTGCCAGTTTATCCCTTGGTGTGAAATGTCTTTCCCTGTTTCAGACGGAATGTGTCTTCCTTTGGTTTGCTGCAGTGCACGTCAGTGGTCCTTTTTGTATGGCAGACCCCATTGCTGGTGGATCAGGGTCCTTCCACTGCAACAGTAAGTGAAGTTCTTAGCTACAGAAGAAACACACTGGCCAGTGGAGTACCTAAACAATGCAAAGGTCTGAATCTTGTACACAATCTTCCTTCTTCATGTGAGTAAACCTTGTACATTTTGAGTCTAATATGCATGTAATCAGTTCTCAGCCACCTCAAATCATGCACTGCCATCTCGCCAATGGCACTTACATACCTCTGAACTGTGGTCACACTCTTGTGGTTCTATCTTGTGGCACAGCATGACTGCTCAATAAGCAGCACAACGTCTTTATACAATGAGAGTTGGGAGCAACATTGCTCCCACCTTTCTACATCCTGAGTAAAGAATCTTGAACTTGGCATAGTACTATGGTGAACTTTTTTACCCTTAAATATAGCAAATTAAAGTTTTCTTTATTATAAAATTGTAATTATTCTTTAAAGTTTTTTATATAGCTCTAACTAATATGGATGCCTGATGAAAGTCTGAAATAACACTGAATCCATACACAGGATTTTCTTTCTTATAGAACTGTTATTTTTTATGGTTTTTCAAAATTAAAGTTTTAAGTGTAATGACATTGAAGCAAACCAATTTTATAAATTAATTCAATATGAAATTCCATAACACATATTTCCCAACCTTAATAAATAAAACAGACAGCTGCGATACAATCTGCAGTCAATCCTTGATTATATTCTTCATGTCATTCCCTGAATAGTGTTAACCTAAAAATAAAAACCAAAGTGACAGGCAATGTCTTTATTAGAGATCAAAGAATATCTATTCAGGAAACACTAATTCAGGAAGAAATACAAATGTGCTCTGGTCATGATGTGAAGGCAAGGTTTTTTTGAGAAAGGGAAAGGAAATAATTATGTGAATAGTAATAATTTTTTTTATGTCAATAAGCTAAAGAAAACATTTCTGTTGGTGCTAATAAACTAAGTTATTCCTCAGCTGTACATGTGGTGCTAATTCTAAGGAAAGTCTTCTATTTTCAGTCCTTGTGGTTAGGATGTCCAATTTCTCATAGCTTTACAGTTGTCTATTCATTATTACACATTTCCTACAATTTCTAGAGAAAATTTGTAACATAAAAATACCCTATCTATCCTGTCCCTATATTCTAAAATTGAAGTAGAAAAACAAGGGTAAGTATAATTCAAAGTCCAGTGATCAGGGAAGAAATTTGTATTAAAATATGAATGAATGATCTATGCCATTAAACTGCTATATAATGAATTGAACTTAATAGCATTTAGAAAGCTATGTATACCAATATGGAATAATTCATAATTTAATATTGATGGCAAACATTTCTGCAATAAAATATGTATGAAAGAGGAAACTTATTAAAGATGTATGTAAAAAGAAAAAGTTGATGACATTTAAAAAATAGCATCTCAAGTATGGTTTTATTAGAAGGCTTTTCTTTTTAAACATGAAAATTTGAATAAGAAAATCAGATTACAAGAAAAGCTATTATTTTATGACAAGTCAGGCACCCTTTTAATGGCTCTTAAAAGGAGAAGTTCTGTTGGGTATATGGGATCTGGCAGAAGTAACACCTGCTTGAGTGTGGTTTGTAGAGTAATAATAAGGGTGTAATAATTTATAGTTTCAATTTGAACATTTCACCTACTATGTCATATGGCATGCTTGAGTGTGATATGTTTCAAAATTACATGTTTATGATTTTATAATAAAATTTGTAATTAAAAAAGGGCATTATTTGTGCTGGACCCTGTATGTATAGTAATTTAAATAATATTTGTGAGAACCAAAAAATGTACAAAAAGGACTAAAAAACATTATGAATTATAAATCACTTTTCTGGACATTCTCAAAAAATACTTTGCCAGGGTTAATGACTATACTCATTCAAATAATATGAAAATAATAATTATAATGTTTTTTTTCTCTGCATATATTATATCATAAGATTGGTTCTCATGAGCCTTTAAAACGTAGATTCATTTAAAAATGGCAAGTTTCTGAAGTCATAGGTGAATGTCTCAATGGTAAAGAACAGAAATCTTCAGATTTTTGTATGTCTCCTAAAATAACTTTCATCTCCTCATGCAATTTTATTTTTATTGGAATACTATTAATTGTAGTATTATCTTTTTATTTACTAGTCGCAAAGCCCATAATGTCCAGTGTATTTGTGGGTATTTTTAAAGTGAAACTCTTATGCTACTATTTGAAATGTATATTGTGAAATCTGAATAGAGATTTGATACCAACCATAATCGTACCTAAATCACATTTTATATATACATGAACAATTTGTTTCTGACAGCCAAAATTTCACTTTATTACATTTTTATTGAATTCAAAATTTGACTCTTCTGTCCTACAGAATTTTTTGAAAATCAATTTTATGCTTAAATTATTTTTATTGATATCCCATCTTATTTCTCTCTAACAACTACCACTAAAACTCAGAATTATATTTTTTCCTTTTTTAAAATTGTTTTTAGACTTATTTTGCACATGGCTTGTTAAAGTAACCTAAATATAGTACACATTTTGATGAATAATTATGAAGAACAAAAAGTAAATTCTGATTAGAGATGCATTTCTAAATGTCATGGGATGGCTTAAATTTTTGTATTAAAATATATCAAATCAAAGAGATAGCTATAAAAGGAAGTTTCCATTTTTTAGTTTTTTAACCTGAAATATTATTCAATGCTTAAATCCTTTCTGAGCAATATGCCAGGAAACACATAGTTTATACCATAAAAATTATTTGTGATAATGTTACCTGGTAACTCAGTTGCTTTCTTCTTTAGCTTTATTGCTCATAACAATATAAGTTAAAATGAAATAAAAATGTAAAGAAAATTGCTTGAATTGCTAATGGATTTGTTACTGGCTTTAGGGTTCTTGGGCTCCCCAAGACGGAAATCAAAGGGAAACTCCATACAAATTTGCATATAGATTTTATTAAGTTTACACTCAAGTACAAGGGAGATGCTCCATTAGAGAAACAAGGTTTGGAAATGCTCTACAAATGGCTTGAGTCAAGCTCCCTATCATCCAGGGAGAGGTGGGCTCACAAAAACTCTAAGCAGAGAGTACAAATTTTCACATTGTTTGTATGAGAAGACAAAGGTTATAAGGGAGATAAATTCTACTTTTCTTTTTTTAGCAAAGAGTGGATGTGGTGATAACATTCTTTTGGCTTTTCTTATCTAGTGTTTCTTTGACCATTTGGGATCCTTCAGATCCTGGGCCCAGATCTCTATGCTATCTCAGATTTATTATCTAATCATTAGAGTCATTGATTTCCTCAACATTTCCAATTTTTCACTGTTCAGTGTCCTGGACTTTTTGTTTATGTGTTTGCTTTTTGTCACAATTTTTGTTTGAGTTTTATTGAATTATAACATATATTACAAAGTTCATATTTAAATTATATAATTTAATGGATGTTTGTGTATTTGCAGAGTTCAACAACCATCATTATGATCTAATTTTAGAAAAATTTCATCACCTTGGGTAATAAAAAAAATCATTTTCCCATTAGTGGGCCATTGTAGCACAATGCAGGTTAGTAAAATTCAATTTTGCTGTAAGGGTATGTCTGATTGGATTGTGATTTGTAGGTCAGCAGGAAAAATTGCCTTTTATTTAGGCCTTTCTCAGGTATATATTGTTAAGAATAGAGTACACATGGAAATTCAAGATGTGAGACAAGATTCCCTTAAATCTCCCTATGCTCTGTTACCTTTTCAAAGTGTTTTTATAAACCTCTCACTGTGCTTGCACAGAAAGATGCCATAGAAGAATAAGGCATTATTTTTCTTTTCAAATGTGTTCATCTATTGGGAAGTAGATAATAAAGTGAGCATATGAAATTCTGGTAGGAAAATGTATAGGTAGAAACACATAAATTATAATAAACAGATTTGTTATGGATATATAAACCAGAAGTTTGAAGTATTTTATGAAATTATTTCTTATAAATTTTTCCAACCTACACATGACCATCTCTCTCTGGTTTGGATAGCTTGTGAGCAATGACAAATGTTTAAGGTTTATGTTTTCTCAGTTATTTTTAAAGGTGTTTCATCCTTATATCTTGAGTCTGTACCTTAGCAGTTTCTGAAACACTGATGCTGTGGCTTGATATCACCCTGTTTATGCTACATTCTGAAGGCAGCTTGTTGAGTCTTGGTTGACCTTTTAGGTCACTGTGGCCTAAGAAATTGTAACTAATCTTTTGATGCTTTAGATGAAAAAGCCTATGTTTATAGTCAATATTTTCCCTATATGTATCTGTTAGCATCAGATTTAATATTGTTACATGACATCTGCAGAGTCATCTGAGAAAAAAGCAGGTCACCAATTCTTACCCTATGTTTACTTTGGAATTGTTAAGTAAATGAAATGATAGTAAATATACCTGTTTAATTTTTTATTTTTTGCTTCCAACCTTTCACTTCCCCACATGCTCTCTCTCTCTCTTCACCATCATGCAGTATATATTTACATTAGGATTGTCTCAAAAGGGAATAGCTTTCTGTAAAGTTCCATAATGTTCATTCATGTGACCATTTCAGTGAATTTGGTGAAATATGTAATCTATAATCATTGTTGGAAAATCCCCTTATGTACATCCAGTTTGATTTCCTCTTCTTTTTTAAAGATTTTATTTATTTCTTAAAGACAGGGAAAGGGAGGGAGAGAGGGAGAGAAACCTCAATTGGCCACTCTCACATGTCCCCAACTGGGGACCTAGCTGGCCACCCATGGGGCAAGTCAAACCATAGGCTGGCAGTCAATCCACTGAGCCACACCTGCTCTTACTAATGCTGGGTTAAAAATTATATGTGTATCCCTCATGAATTGGAATTCCCCTTCTTTTAAAAGACATACATAATAAGACAATACACTAATTTCAGGGACAGCATTTTCCAATTTTAGGATTATTACTAAAACATCTCTTATTTTAACTTAATAACTGCATCTGAACAACTTTATGCTCTTGGTTCTATGTCGATCTCATAGGTGAATGTAGGTAATTCCTCAGAAGCTAAACTTTTCTAATTAAAAAAATAAAATAAAAGCAAGAAAAATCAATAACCTTAACATTATTGCATTTGAGATTATTGAAATCAAATCATAATATTTAATCTGTATTTTTGTGGTGCCAATTATGTGCTTAGCCATCTTTTTCTATGAGATAGCAAATGTAATAGGACCTTTGATATTTTTCTAAAAAGGTAAAAAAAAAGGATAGGAGAAAGGAGAGAAGTAAGAAAATATCTGGAAACATATATTTTCTGTCTCTTCTTCCCCCACATTATAGCTATGCATGTCATACACAATCTTAGACCATTCACATTTGTTTGTGGAAAATTAAAAATGATGAAATGACCACAAATCCAAATATATGCAACACAGTCTAAAGGGAATTTATTTTAAAAATGCCTAATATCATGAAAAGAAAATAGGAAAATAATGAATTCCTAATTATATAAATGATCTTAAAACTCTTGGCAGGAGTGTCCAACCTGTGGCCCAGGATGGCTAGGAATATGCCCCAACACAAAATCATAAATTTACTTAAAACTGTTTCTTTTTTGATCATCAGTTTTTGTTACTGATTGTGTATTTAACGTATGGCCCAAGACAACTCATCTTTCAGTGTGGCCCAGAGACTTCAAAAGTTGGACACATCTGCAGGAAAATATGTTGGAAATTATGAAGATGTCAGCAGAAAAATAAGTAAACTGATTCACAATAAAATAGGAAATTTAGCAAACAAAAGCTGTTCTTTTCCATGATTAATTAAAGGAGATACAACTGTGGCAAACTACAGACTGGTTATAATAAGATAATGGTTATAAAATATATAATATAATATAATACATTTATAAATATACTTAAATGTAAAGTATAATATTTTTCAAATAAAGTTTACTGGATCTATTTGCTTTAAAATGTATAATATGAGAGATTCAATCAAAATTTCCATCTTATTATTTTACTATAACATAGTAACCAGAGTAACAAGATAGGTGTTTTTAGCCCTGATCTGAGTGGCTCAGTGGGTTAGGTGTCATCCTGAAAAGCAAAAGGGTAAAAGGAAATGTCACCTGTTCAATTTCCTGCCAGGGCACATGCCTGCGTTGTGGGTCAGGCCCCCAGTTGTGGGGCATATGAGAGACAACTGATAGATGTTTCTCTGGCTCATCTATGTTTCTTTCCTCTCTTTCTCCCTTTTTGCTCCTTTCCCTAAAAGTAAATAAATACAATCTTTTAAAAAAGATGTGGTTATGTGGTTTAGAGAATTCCTTTACTAACAGTCATTTACATGCATTAAGTTAAGTTAGGCTTAAATTCCAGACCAATCTCTAAAGACTAATAGCAGCTGTGGTACAAAAAATTTTAAAGTAGGAAATGAGACAATTTCACTACTTCATTAGAATTTTAAAAATCTAATTTAAAATAATGAACAATAGAAATTAATTATACTATTATATAATATACATTATTATAAAACTATATTAAAGTGTTAATATCCATTTCATTATATCCTACATAATATCAATTGTAAAATATCAATTGTAAAAACCAGACCCTTAATGGGTCTGTTTATTAAAGTTTTGTTTTTTCTTTATATTACTTTTCAAAGAGAGAAAGTCACTAACCTGGCTTCAGATAATTTGTTTATATTCCTATGACTACACTCTTTAGTAATCTTTATGAATTAACTGTAATGGCTAGAAGGAACAAAATTTATACAGACGTGCATCTCAAAATGTTTAAAATTTAGATTATATTCTTAAAAATTTGTTGAAAATAAATCAAATTTCAAAACTTGAAAATTTATGTGTTGTAAGAATATTTCATCATTTTGGAAAAGAAGTGTACTTATCCTCTCTTTGTATCTATTTATCTATCTTTCTACCTCTCATAATTTTAACAAAAGAAGTTTTTCATGGAAATGTTTTTTGATATAGGAAATAAAAGAAGACTATTTCCCTTTGTAGTTACCCATCTCACATCTTACCTTTATCATTATGTAAAAGTGGGAAAAATAAGAAATGAGTTCAGCACACATAAATATAATGGACATTATATGGGCAAAAGTGTGGTTTAAAACTCTGTTTCTCCCTCCTGACTATTACACAAATGCATATGGATTCATATGCAGGCAGTTTTATGCACATTGCAATGCAGACTCGAATCTTAGAACTGACAAAGGTAAATTGCTATTTTTTGACTGTATTTTCTACCTGTAAGAACCAGTGGTCTTTCTGTACTTTGCTGATAAAAAATCTCCTGGGATTAAATATTTAAAGCCTGGTGTGTGATTGTGACACGTTCTGCTCTATAAGATCATCTGTTTAAGAAGAGAGCAAACTGCAAAGAATTGAGAAATTGAATTTGCCAAGTTTTAACTTGATGAAAAACAACTTAGTTTCGATCACACTGGAAGGTGAGAGATAGAGTTGCTTATTAAAATCTAGGTATATTGGAAGTCAATCAACTTTCCATTTTTATAGATAAGATCTAACTGAAGAGAGTGGTCTCTACTAAACAAAAGAAAACTTACTGACAATACAGATATTGTTATGCCAAATGCACATTTTGAAATTTGCCAGTAAGGGAACATAAGAAGCCTCATAATATGTTTATTTTCTAAGTCATCAAAACAAAAGACAATAGGTTTATTTGCATCTTTCTTTAATAAGCAACAAGAGATTTCTGGATATCAAAATTATTATTCTTTCTTTCTAAATATTCCCTCTCTCTCTCTGTCTTTCAGTATTCACAAACCTTGACTCACCCAAACTTGGTCAGGAAATATACCTGAATGATATACAGACCAGAAGTTTTGTGTCTCCTCAGTGGATGAAAGGGAACCCTTCCTCACCATGCAGTCCAAGTCTGTTTATCCTGAGGAAACATACTTTCTTCTTTTTATGATTCTGTGTAAGGAGTTTAAACCTGTAAAACCTGTATTTAATACATTTACATAGAAATAGACTTTAGTCTCTAATTATGTTCAAATATTTAGATAGTAGTAAGTAGTTATAGAGCTAAAAAAAAACCATGAATCTTTGGGTTCAATGCATGCGAATTTTAAGACAAATTCTTTGTTATTTGATGAAAACTCAATGTTCTTGCATTTTAGTTTCTGTAGATCCTTGAAGTTAAACTATCAGCCTAATAAACAAAGAGGATTCTGCTTGTTAAATTTCATAATTTGAGATAATATTTTTGCTGCATTTTATTTTAGAGATTTATTTTATGTATTTATTATTTATTGTTCAGTTATAGTTGTGCCCATTTTCCACCATTACTCTCCCCTGTCCTACCCACCCCCCCCTTCCCACATTTGATTCTCCCTGCCCACTGCTTTGTCCATGGGTCTGATATATGTATTCCATGACTTTACCCTTACCCTTCTTTCTACTCTTAGCTCCCTCCCACCTCCCTTCTGGTTACTGTCAGTTTGTTCTTTATTTCCATGCCTCTGGTTCTATTTAGCTCGCTTGTTGTGTGTGTGTGTGTGTGTGTGTGTGTGTGTTTTATTAGGTTCCAATTATATGGAAGATCATATGGTATTTGTCTTTCACTTCCTGGTTTATTTCACTTAGCATAATGCTCTCCAGTTCCATTAATGCTTTCCCAAATGGTAAGAGTTCCTTCTTTTTTTGCCACATAGTATTCCATTGTGTCAGTGTACTACAGTTTTTTGATCCATTCATTTACTGATGGGTACTTAGTCTGTTTCCAGCACTTGGCCATTGTAAATAACTGTTATGAACATTGGGTTGCAGAGGTTCTTTTGAATTGGTGTTTAAGGATTTGTAGGGTAAAATCCCAGCAGTAGAATTGCTGGGTCAAAAGGCAGTCCCATTTTTAGTTTTCTTGAGGAAATGTCATACTGTTTTCCACAGTGGCTACACCAGTCTGCATTCCCACCAACAGTATAATAAGGTTCCCTTTTCTTTACATCCTCACCAGCACTTGTTTGTTGATTTGTTTATAACCAGTTGATTTCTCTGGCCATTCTGACTAGTGTGAAGGGGTATCACACTGCAGTTTTAATTTTCATCTCTCTGATGGCTAATGATGCTGAGCATGCTTTCATAGGTCTCTGGGCATTCTGTTTGTCCTCCTTGGAGAAGTGTCTGTTCAGGCCCTTTGCCCATTTTTTAATTGGATTGTCTTCCTGGTATTGGGTTTTGGGAGTTCTTTATACATTTTTGGGGATCAAACCCTTGTCCAAGGTATCATTGGAAAATATATTTTCCCATACAGTCAGTTCCCTTTTCATTTTCCTGTTTGCTTTAGCCATTCAGAGGCTTTTTAATTTGATGCAATCCCATTTTTTAATTAGTTCCTTTATATCCCTTACCCTAGGAGATATATCAGTGAAAATATTGCTGTATGGGATATCTGAAATTTCTCTGCCTATGTTTTCTTCTAGGACTTTCATGATGTCACATCTTATATTTTAGTCTTCTCTATCATGAGTTTATTTTAGTGTATGGTATAAGTTGGTGGTCTAGTTCCTTTTTCTTTCTTTTTTTTTTGAATGTACCTGTCCAGATCTCCCAACACCATTTTGAAGAGGCTGTTTTGCTCCAATTTTTGCTCCTAAACCCCTTTGTCAAATATTAATTGACAATAAACACATGGCTTTATTTTTGTGCTCTGAATTCTGTTCCATTGATATATGTGTCTGTTCTTATGTCAATACCAGACTGTTTTGATTAAAATGGCCTTGTAATATAGTTTGGTGACAGGTATTATGTCTCTCTTTCTTTGCTCTTCTTTCTCAAAATTGATGAGGCTATTTGAGGTTCTTTAAGGTTTTATGTAAATTTTTGAAATATTAGTTCTATTTCTAAAATATGTCCTTGGTATTTTAATAAGGATTGCATTGAATCTATAAATTGCTTTGGGTGGTATGAACCTTTTAATGGTGTTAATTATTCCAGTCCATGAACACTGTACATACTTCCATTTATTTGTATTTTCCTTAATTTCTTAATTTCTTTCTTCAATGCTCCAGTTTTATGAGTGCAGGTGTTTTACCGCTTTTGTTAAGTTTATACCTAGGTACTTTATTTTTCTTGTTGCTATAGCAAATGGGATTATTTTTCCTAGTTTCTGTTTCTGATATTCAATTGTTGGTGTACAAAAATGCCTTTAATTTCTGAATATTGACTTTGCAACCCACTATTCTGCCAAATTAAGTTATTGGGTTGGGTATGTTTTTGGTGGAGCCCATAGGGTGTTATACATACACTCTCATGTCATCAGCAAACAATGATTACTCTACTTCCTCCTTTCTAATTTGCTGCCTTTTATTTCTTTTATTTGTCTGTTCACTTTACTAGAATTTGCAATACTATGGAGAAATTTCTAGAAACACATAATCTTCCAAAACTGAATGAAGAAGAAGCAGAAAGCTTAAATGGACCAATAATAGCTGATGAAATCAAATCAGTAATCAAAAAACTCCCAGCACATAAAAACCCTGAACCAGATGGCCTCACAGGCAAATGTTACCAAGCATTTAGGGAAGAGCTAACTCTTATTATTCACAAAGTATTTTTAAAAAATTCAAGATGTGGGAAGACTTCCAAACTCTTTTTATGTGTCCAGCATCATCCTAATCCCAAAACCAGATAAAGACAAAACAAAGAAAGAAAACTTCTGACCAATACCACTGATGAACATAGATGCTAAAGTCCTCAATAAAATATTTGCAAACCAGTTCTAGTAACACATTAAAAAGATCATACACTATGATCAAATGGGATTCATCCCAAGGATGCAAGAATGGTACAATATTCATAAATCAATAAACATAATACATCACAAACAAAACAAAAGAAAACGCACATGGTCATATCAATAGATGCAGAAAAAAAAACATTTGATAAAGTACAGCACTCATTTATGATAAAACCACTCAGCATAGTGGGAGTAGAGGGAGCATACCTCCACATAATAAAGGCCATATATGAGAAATCTAGAGCCAACATCATACTCAATGGGTGAAAAATAAAATTTTTCCCTCTAAGATCCGGAATCAAGTTAGGGTGTTTACCTTCAGCACTTCTATTCAACATAGTATTGGAAGTTGACAAGCCTTAAACAGAACTCATCAAGGAAACAAGAGAGAGGACACAAATAAATAAAATCAGAAATACAAGAGGAGTAATTACAATCAATACCACAAAAATATAAAAGATCTCCAGAAATTACTATAAACAATGTATGCCATTAAATTTGACAATCCCCTAGGATTAATTTTGATGTATAAGGAATGTCAACCATATTTTTCCAAATGATTAACCTTTTGTGAAATCAACATTTTATTGAATTAATATTCTTTGTTAAATGATGTACCATGTTCTCAATTATTGTGTCCTTAGAAATTTTTCTGAACTTAGCCATTATTGATTACTTATAATTTTGACTTCAGAATTACTTTGTTAATCAGGAGTTTGATTTAAAGTGTCCTAAATTTAGGTATTAATCTTAGCAAATAAAGTAACATCCCATATTACTGAGTATTATTTATCTACATATCATTTTGTAAATTTTTCCCAATATTTATAAAGTGTCTGTATACTTTGAATGAGATTGCTGTCATGATGGCTGTAGGAAATGAAAAATACCTATGAAATTTTGATGAGAAATTATGAAGGAAAAGAAGTTGCTGGGATCCCAAATGTGTATGCATGTGGGAAGGGTGAATTTTAGTCCTTGATGGGTGTCCTGAGAATTACTTTCCTAAGATGAAAATTTTAAGGAAAACCTGAGCTTGCACTAGAATTGGCAGTATAACTAGCTGACATTACAGAATTCCAGGCAAAGAGAACAGTCTATGCAATAGCTGGAAGATGAAAAACAGTTTTTTAAAGGAAAGTGAATAATGTTTAGCGAGAAAAGAGGGTAGACTTAAATTGATGTCTGAGTCATAAAAGATACTAGATAATAAAAGATGGTATAACTGTGGTAAGGTGTTACTATTTTGTTTTTCACAAAATTTAACTAAGATTTGTAGTTGAATTTCTTGCCTGTTTTTGGATGCTGCCTTGTAAAGGAACATTTTCCAATTGTACATTTTACAAGGTTAATGCTAGTACAGAAGATAATTTTACAATGTATATCTGTGTAATATATGTAATGTATATTTTATAATGTTAATGCTAATATAGATATTTCTTACTGATTTTGTGATTTAATGTGTAGCACTAGGACAACCTCTTTCAATTTATTACTTTATCAATAGCTTTCAAAATGATGATATGCAGTCAGCAGGCATCTTTATTTTATTCTTTACCTTAATGGAAATGCCTCTTGTGTTCAATTATTATGCTGATGTTGAATGTTTAAGACACATGATTTTTACTATATTATAGATATAGATATATTTTTCTTTTATAAACAAAATTTAATGATGAATATTACTAGAGGTTTTTGTTTCCTAACTGATTAATTTTACAACATGCATTTTAAACATCTATTGAAGTGATTATGTTTTCCTCTTTGATTTATTGATATCCTTAGTACATTTCAAGTAATGAATATTTTTTCTTTTTTTGAAATGTAAAGCACTTATGCATGTCTTATTGATTTTTAAGTTTGTTGTTTATTTTTCCTATAGTATTTGTTGCACTTTTTGCTGATCTCTCAGTCTAGAATTCCATTAATTTACCTGTTGTCTAATTCTATTCTTACTGTTTCTTGTCCATGTTTAATTTTTAGCCTTTCCTTTACATTATGGGAAACAATTCTCCTTTTCTTTTCTTGTCTCAGATATTAATTTTAGAGAAGCAATTCTAATCTTCAACAGCTCAATTATGGTTCTCAATTCTGAGTTCCAGTTTTATCACTTTTAAATTGTGATTATTTTTCCTCTAACATTATGATAAAACTGTCTTCTTATATAGTAAATAATTAGGATTTTTTTCTCTAGCAAATGGATTGAATGATACAACATAGATTATATTTAGAAGTGTGCTTTCCTTACTGATCTTTCTCTCTAGTTTTTCAATATATATTTTCTGAGTTCCAACACAGAATTTCTCCTTACTCTGATTCAAATGAGATTATTTCCAGACTGGACGGTTTAGCAACTTGAAAAATCCAGTCTCCTTAACCACAAACTTTCAATTTATGCATGGATAAATTTCCATGCATAAATTTCTTCTTTAAAGTTCTTGCTGGATATCAGGATGCTATGAGCAGCTCTCAAAACTTTCAAAAGCCCCAGTTGTTAGCAATATTAGACCTAGTACAAATTTACTCTCTAAGGTAACATTTTCTTATAACCAAATAGACTAACTCCTAATGTTACGAGTAAATGGGATATTATAAATGCAAATTGCCAATATGTAACACAATTCAAAAATGTTGCTGCCACTTCCCCATTTTCTTTGAGAATAGTGATTCTAGAATACTGCTGTTTTATCAGGTTGTCCTTCATTTTGCCCTGTTTCTGTTTTGCTTTTTATTTGTTTCCTTTTGTATAATTTTTTTTTCTATTTTTTTTAGGGGATTATTAGATAAGAGTGGTAGGTGTGAGAATTCAATAATAGTTCACATAGTATTTTGCAAATTATAGAAAGGAATTATACAGTAATAGGGTGCAGCCAGGGGGACCCCAAATAGGGATTTGTGATGGGATCTAGAACTCAGGATGTCCAGGAAATATTAAAAAATATACGTGGGATATCACCCCCATAAGTTTGAACTGGGGGATGGGACACATGGAACAGGGCCATTGAGAGCTGTTTTGCTTAGCAACAGTTTTGCAACTAACCTCAGGCATGGTAATTTAACATATTTATAGTTTTTGTCTGGTTTCATGGATATGTTAAATAGCTGTGGCCATGTTTTGAGCCAGGGAGATGGCAGTGACTTCAACCCATGCTGTAACTGCAAGACAGCTCCCCTGGTTACAGTGCCTGCTTGAGAGCTTGGAGATGGTTCTCTCCACACCATGGGGAAGTGCTTGTCTGGACTTACTATGGTAGCCAAGAAAGGCTGGAAAAATACGGGAATGCTAGCAGGGGTAGCCAATTGTGGGAGGAGTTGGAAATGGGGCTGCAGAGGAAGATTGGTGCTGGGATTTAAAAACCCAGGTATGGCAGCCATGAAAAGAAGGGACTACATGGCTTTGGTGAGCGAGAATTGGGACCATGTAGCTTTTGGCGAGAAAGGGGGTACCACGAGGCTTTGGGGCTCCCTTTGCTACACATTTTAAGAAGCTGGAAAGCAAGATGTAGCAGCAATGCACAGCTTTCTCTTAGCAGTTTGGAAGAATTCACGAGAGACGCTGTGGGAAGGAAATGGGTGAAAGTGTTACTGAATGGACCAGTGGGGGGGGTCAGACAAATGACTATTACCAAATGGACCCTCACTCCTCCTGGGTTCCCCCTGTACTAGGTTTGCCTTGCCCAGAGATTGGTGAAAAGCAAAGGGATTATTTATTTAAAAAGTTATACATTTAGAGTAATGACTTAATGTCTTCATTAAAATCCTAAAGTCCTTTAGAATACCCACAAATGTACACTTCCTTCTTCTTCTGCCCAGTCTGGGGTACTATATCACAGGAAAAAGTCGAAGCCCCTGGCTTAGGTAGCCCCTTGGTTCCCAGCACCATCAGCTGTGTTGGCACCAAGATCTCCAGGTAATCCAAAACCATGTGGCACCTTCTCTTGGTCCACCAGCAAGAGTCCTTTCACCCCTTTCCTTCCTGCAACATCTCCCCTGCTTCCTAAGCCACCTGGTCCCCTCTTACTCTAAGCTCACACACAGGCGCTGTGACCAGTGGGAGTTGCTTCCCAGTTACATCATAGATTGAAGTCACTGCCATCTCCCTGGCTCAGATGTAACTCAAAGCTTGGCCATAGCTATTTAACATATTGATGAAACCAATCAAAAGCTATAGATATATTAAATAACCATGCCTGAGGTTAGTTACAAAAGTGTTGCTAAGCAAAACAGCTCTCAATGGCCCTGCTCCATGTGTCTCATCCCTCAGTTCACACTTGTGGGTGAAGACATCCTATTTTTTAATATTTCCTGCACACCCTGAGTTCTGGACCCCATCATAAATCCCTATTTGTGCACCCCCCCAGCCCCTGCTGCACCCTGTTACAAAAGGACTCTTACTGTTGGGCCATGAGAAGGTGTCATGCAGGTTTGGATTAAGAACTGGAGATCCTGGCAACACAACTTTTGGTCTTGGGAACCAAGAGAGGCCTGCCAATTGAACATAATTACTGGGAAGAACCGGGGGCTACCTGAGCCACAGACTTCTATTTCTTTTCCTGAGATACGGTACCCTGAACTGGGCAGAGGGGGAAGGAAGAACTGTGTGCATTTGTGGGTATTCTAAGAGACTTTGGGACCTCAGTGAAGAGTTTAAGTCATTACTCTTAAGTTTGTATAACTTTTGAATAAATAATTCCTTTCTTTTTCACCAGTCTCTGGCATTGAGAGACATCATTACCTGGAGGTTGGCAAGGTGAACCTAGTACAGAGGGATCCCTGGAGAAAGGGGATGCATTCGGTAATAATATATTGTTCCCCCATTCCATGGGTCTGTCCTGTAATAATAGTAGCCTAGTTTTCTTGATGATACAGTTCATGTATGTCTATTTTAGGTACAGAGTGTGTTTTGTTTCATGGTGTAGTGCAGTGAATTTTCCCTTATCTGCATAGGATTACCATAAATTTAACCTTCTCAATGCAGTTCCATCTGTCTTAGAGTAATGTGTGTTCACTGAGATTCTAAGAATGTTCACCAATCTTTACTTTCAGTATAAGTATCCTTTTTTTTTTAATTTGTACAAGTTTAGTCATTAGAAGAAATTTGGAAAAGTTTACATTACTACTGCTGACTAAAGTCCAGGGGGTGTTTTTCTTAGTAATTGAACATTCTGAAATAATTGCTAGTACGATGACAATTTATATTAATGAACATGTTTAAAACTCTGCTTGAGTTAGAATGGATAACAAGATATTATCTAAAAAGCAGTAAGTATTTCATTACTATAATAACTAAAACACTACCCAAATCAGAGATTCCAAGTTTCTGAAAGGACCTGGGTTCTTTTAAGTGAGGATAACATTTAGGAGAATTCAGGAAGCGAAATATTATAGCATTAGATGAAATTAGTGAATATTTCATATGATTTAGAGTTTGTTGAACACTGTGAGATTTCAAATATGCCAAAAAGACAAGTGTTTAAATTGTTTAGACAGTGCATAACTGGAAAAGTAACTGGAAAAATAGCAGTGATTATGGAACTAAATCATGCTCTGCAGCTAGCTTCAGATAAGCCTACTGTAAAGTTGTCACTCCCGAAACACTCTTCTAAGTACATAATACAGTAAGTGTGAATGGAATTATCACCAGTTAACTGACCAATAGTTGCCAAATTGAGTTTCTTTTATTTATATTTTTACTCTGTCTGTTTTCTGAGTAGAATTTTTACAGAATGGGCCCAGGTGGGTGAATGATGATATACTATTATCAAATGGGCCCCCCTTTCTGCTCCTGGGCACCCCCCCCATACTAGGTTCACCTTGTCTGCCACTAAGGAATGATGTCTCTCAATGCCAGAGATTGGTGAAAAGGAAAGGAATTATTTATTCAAAAAAGTTATACAGACTTAGAGTAATGACCTAACACCTTCATTAAAATACCAAAGTCCTTTAAAATACCCACAAATGCACATAGCCCTTCCTTCTCCCTCTGTCCAGTCTGGGGTACCATATCTCAGGAAAATAAGTAGAAGTCTGTGGCTCAGGTAGCCCCTCGGTTCCTGACACCAACAGCTGTGTCACTGCTGAGATCTCCATTTAATTCAAAATCATGTGGCACCTTCTCATGGCCCACCAGCAAGAGTCCTTTCACCCCTTTTCGTCCCAGCAAGGTCTGTCCTACATTCTTCCAAACTGCTAAGAGAGAACTCTGCATCTCTGCTACATCTTGCTTCCCAGCTTCCTAAGCTGCGTAGCAAAGGGAACCCAAAAACTGTGTGGTTCTCCCTCTCCTGCCAAAGCTACATCAGTCCCCCCTTACTCCAAAGTCATGTGGTTCCCTCTTTTTTCTTGCCAAAGTCTCATGCAGGTGCTATAAGAAAGGGAGGAGGGGGGCGGGAATTTCTTCCCAGTTATGTCCTGAGTGGAAGTCACTCCTATCTCCCTGGCTCAAAGCATGGCCACAGCTATTTAACATATCCATGAAACCAGACAAAAACTATAGATATGTTAAATGACCATGCCTGAGGTTAGTTGCAAAACTGTTGCTATGCAAAACAGCTTTCATTGGCCCTGCTCCATGTGTCCCATCCCCCACCTCAGACTTGTGGGGGTGAGGACATCCTATATACATTTTAAAAATATTTCCTGGACACCCTGAGTTCTGGACCCCATCATAAATCCCTCTTTGGGGGACCCCTGGCTGCACTTTTTTACAGAATTGTTTTTTCCCTATATTTATGAGCAATCACCATTGCCCTTATTTTATGAACTTATTATTATTTGGTCATTTATAAGGATTATTTCTATAGAGAAAATAAACAAACCAAAGATATCACTAGTTCCTGTCAAATGTGCTGCATAAGCTCTTACATTTTTGTCCTTTGACTTTCACTATGGTGTTTTATTCACACAAAAAATTTTATGCAGTCAAATTGAAAAAGCTTTAACTTTGTGTTTACAGGTTTTGGTATCATTCTTAGAAAACCTTTTCCTACTCTAAGCTACTTAACTACATCTTATATTCCTTCTATTTATTACATGGGTTCACTTTTGAAACATTTGAATGTAATCGACCTAAAATGGAAAACTACAAAAGATGAAGTAGGCTGGACTGATTTTAATATTTGGAGTGGGCAATTTGAATTTTTGCAGCATACTTCTGATAGCTTTTGTTGCTTTTTGTTCAGTATTTTTATTTGTTCACCTGAGAATATTTGTTATCTGAATTTTATCACCTAATATCAAACTTTGCAATAAATATAAAAAGTGCTTGTTTTATTCTTCTGTTCCTGAAACATCAGCATTACAGAACTGTAGTGAAATACACACCAACCCAGGTATCAAAAAATACAGGTTCTAGATCTAAACCTACTATTTGTGAATTGTTTGTCCTTTGGCCAGTTCCTTATTCTTTCCAACTTAAAGCCTGTGCAGCTTATTAGAAATAAGTCTAAATCATGCTGTTTTGATTATCATAGCTCTGTAGTATAATTCAAAGTCAGGTAACGTGATAACTTCAGCTTCATTCCTTTTCCTCAGAATTGCTTTGGCTATTTGTGTGTGTGTGTGTGGTTCCTATAAATCTGATGATGTTTTGTTCTATTTCTTTAAAAAAAATACAGTGAGATTTTGATGATTGCATTAAATCTTTATATTGCTTTGGGTAATATGTCCATTTCAACTATGTTGATTCTTCTAATCCATTAATATAGAATTTGTTTTCATTTTATTGTATCTTTTTCTATCTTATTCAATAATGCATTGTGGTTTTTGGTATATAGATCTTTCACATACTTGAAGTTTATTACTAGGTATTTTATTATTTTGGTTGCAGTTACAAAAGGAATTTTTAATTTCTTTTTTCTGAGGTTTTATTGTTAATATACAGGAAGGCAGTGAATTTTTGTACAATGATTTTATATCCTGCAACTTTACTGTATTTTTTTGTTTCTAACAGTATTTTTGGAGTCTTTAGGGTTTTTTATGTACAAAATGCTGAGTAAAATGAGTCAGTCAGAAAAAGTGAATAACCATATGATTTCACTCATATGTGGGATATAAAACTGAAACTCATGTACACAGACAGCAATGTGGTCATTGCCAGAGGGAAGGGAGTGGGGGGAAGTAGGAGATGGGAGTTGGGGGCCTAATATATGGTGCCAGAAGATGTTTTTACTTTAGAAGCTGGACACACAGTGCAATTTACACATCTACTGTTATAGAAATATATACTTGAAACCTATATGATCTTATTAACCAATGTTAAGCCAGTAAGCTTAATAAAAAATAAACTAAAAAAAAAAGAAAAAAAAAGAAATAAGCCTTCTCAAACCTAGACAGGACAGTGGCTCTTTAAAAGCATGCTGTTTCATTGTACCTTAAAAAGCATCAATAAGTAAAAAATTGTTTTCCAACCTATGTGCATTGTTTGAGTGCAACTTTCCAGGGAAATTGACCTTATGTTGCTAGTTTGATAACAGGAAATCATTTGTTTCAAACTCTGGACAATATCAGCCACTCAACCCCTGCATTTTTGGTTTTTGGTCTGTTCTCATAAAGGACTTGCTTCCATCTCTGGGTTCTGGCATTCACATTGCTTTAAATTGGCAATTTCACTTTTACTAATTGCTCTATTGCATGATGAACTTACATAAAATTGTCAAAATTCTTAAGCAACTAAAGAATATCTGAGATCCTCAGATGTTATTATTTGCTTTGACTATAAACAGCTGCATTTCACTTTTTGCAGCTAAATAGACTTCAATTTGGAAGATCAGACATTATGCTCCTTATCTCTTCAAGGTTTCCTTAGATTTTTGTATTTATTCAAATATAAAAGTGGAGATTAGAGTAGATAAAATTCAAGCTTCCCTTGGTTCCGACTATATATACTTTTATTAATCTATATTTTAATCAGTGTCTCTAATTTTCTTAAAGATTCATAGACCTTTTCCCTAATGCAATTATGATATAATTTTATCTTTAAGAAACATGGCCCATCTTGGGCATTTATCTCTTACAGAACAAAAAGGATGATTTTTTAATCACAAGACTTGCATTCTTCTAAATGTTATCATTTTTATTAGTAATTTCACCCATGTTAACTAAATTAAACCTACAGGAGGTCATTGAATTAAAAATCTCATTGCTAGACTCCTTGGATGTAAAACATAACTGAAAGACATCATGTAATTTTTAAGGAAGTTATAATATTTTCATAATACAAAATTATATTTTTCTTATCTTTTATTTTATATATTATTCTAATTCATTTTTCTTCTATTTTCATCTAAAGTATTCCATATATTCTTTCATCATACCACTCTTTATCATTTTGCTGAAGATCCACCTCCCTCTCTCTTTTTATGACAATCCAGTTAAATATAAACTTCTCATAGTTCAAAAATTAAAGAAAAACCGTAATTGTTCCATGTGTTCTTTCTTTAAAAAAGATTTTTTTTTTAGAGAGAGAGGAGAAAGAAAGGAGAGAGGGAGAGAAACATCAATGTGTGGTTGCTCCTCACGTGCCCCCTACCAGGGACCTGGCCAACAACCCAGACATGTACCCTGACTGAGAATCGAACCAGTGACCCTTTGATTTGCAGGCTGATACTCAATCCACTGCACCACACCAGCCAGGGCATCCAAGAATGTTCTTTTACATGAAATTTTTCTGGGGCTGTTGTTTTTTGACCCATGTTAGATAGAACATGGCATCAGTTCATAGCAGAGTAGTAGGACCCTAGTAAATAAGATGCTGAAGAGCTAGTAGAAGAGACATAGACAAACAAGAAAAGGAACAGGAGTGGAGGAGGAAGGGAAAGGATGGAAAGGAAAAAGAGAAGGAGAATGAAGCACTGGAAAATATTGTAAAATTCCTGAGTAGAGGAAAAGTGTCATTTTATGTCTTTAAATTTTTAAAAATATTTTATTTATTTATTTTTAGAGAGGGAAGGGAGGGGGAGAGAGAGAGAGAGAGAGAGAGAGAGAGAGAGAGAGAAACATCAATGTGCGGTTGCTGGGGGTTATGGCCTGCAACCCAGGAATGTACCTGGCTGGGAATCGAACCTGGGACACTTTGGTTCCCAGCCCGTGCTCAGTCCACTGAGCTACTCCAGCCAGGGGTTTGTCTTTAAATTTTTTATTCTTCACCTCAACTAATGTCACTGTAGAGCATTCCTCTTATACATAATAACCTTGACTATATGTCACAAAATTTTTCTTTCTATTTATAACAGCAAAAGAGCTTCAAATCATCTTAAACTTGGTAAGAAATTTAATTATATTTTATCATCAGTAATTTATGCTTCCAAATTATACTAAATTGGCAGCTGCTAATGTGAAGCGCAAATGAAATCAGGCCAATTCTAACCAAATCAGGCATAAAATTATATTTTAATAAACTTTGATTTTACTTCCTATTACCTTTTTCTCTTTATTATGCATGCCTGAGCTCCATGTGTAATTTGTGTACATAGATATTGAGTTTTATTGCCTTGGTAATTTAGAAACCTGACTATTGAAAAGATTATTAGTATATAAGAAGAAACTAATAGAAGTTAAAATACACACACAGGTGGTGATAAAAATCTGCTTAAGAAACAGCTAAAGAGCCAATGTAGAAGAAACAATATAAGTCTTCTAGATTTTTCTATATTTTTTTGATTAAAAAATCTGACTAGCCTATTAGCTTTGGCACTAAATATTTATATCAGAGGAGGAATTAAGAAGACAGTGGAGAAGGTAGCCTTTAGGCCAAAGCAATTTAGGAAAATAAATTCAGCATACATATATTTATAGAAAATGAGGATCTGTAACTTAATATCAGAAAACTATTTTATCATGTTTTTAAAATATACATATATACACACTGGCTAGGAATTGTGAATAGCAAAGTTACAGGTAGGTGAATAAATCCAAATCTCTCACCACTTTCACACACACACACAAATAGCAATAAGAACAACATGTAGAACTATACAAAATGTAAGGTATACGCATAATTCCATATACAGTTGATATAAATGTAATCCACCAAGTATTTGATGAATATTTAAAAATTGTAGGAATATGAATAGGGGGAAAAAAACAGGAAAAAGAAATGAGAGCTGATTCAACTCTAAGCAATGGGGAGAAAATTGGGACAACTGTAATTGAACAACAATAAAAAATAAATATATAAAAAGCAATATGTCAGAAAAAATTAAAAAGTAAATAGAAAAAAGGAAGAAGAATAACACAAATGATAAGTAAATTATGTTTTTCAATAACAAGTAGATTTGAATGAAAACTTAATATGGACAAGTAAAGAAAAGCAACAAAACAACCAAGAGAGTAATGTAAAGTAGGCATAAAGAAATGTCAGAGGGGAAAGATGGCGGCTTTACTCTAGGCAGTGTGATTCTCGGCTTCTGTGAAGAGGAGGGAAACTCACGGATTGGTGGAGGAACAGAGCAAGTGGCCTAGGTTATCGAAACATTTTTGAAAACAGGACATCAAAAATTATAGCAATCATTGAAAAACCAGGCGGTAAGGAGACTGCTTCAGGACAAAAGGGACCCAGGGATCAGCGCGGGGACCAGGGGGGTTGCAGTCTGCAGGCCCGGTGCTCCCGGGTCTGCCTCAGGGGTGTCAGGAGAGGGGAGTCGCTGCTCCCTCCCCAGAATACGGGGGTTGAGAAACACCAGGGGAGACCTTGTTGCTTGAAGGCACAGAAAGGTCAGTTGGACTGGGGAAAAAATCACCCAGGGACTGTGAATACCCACCCATAGCCCTGGGAGAAGTGAGTGCCTCCAGCCGGCCCGACCAGGGGCGGCCTGGAGGTATGCCCACACCCCTAGCCCAGTGGGAGTGTGGATCCGTGGAAAACCCAGACCTCACAACCCTGAAGAAGGAAGATAAGGGCTCAGGCGTTCTCAGGTTTCTGGAGCCTGCAGTGCTGAACTGTGGAAGCTCGAGCCCCATCGGGAATCCTGACTCTCTCACTGTGAACCCAGAAGGGACTCGGCACTTAGTGCATTCCTAGAGCCCAAAACTCAAAAATTTAGTGGATGGGTGCACCCTTTTACGATCCCCAGAGATGGCACAGTGAATCCCAAAACCTCGCAGGTGCTTCCTGAGATCATAGAGCTCGCCATGGCGTAATTTGGCTGAAGGGCAAGTCTCCGTGCAATGCTGGGAGCTTGCATCCTGAAACCAAAAAGTCACAGGAACCCTGCGGGGACCCCGGAGCCCGGGAGAAAGCAGCAGTGAGCTCCGGAGAGCGAGCAAGGTTGGGAGCACCCAGAGTCCTGTAAGGGAAAGTCAGATTGGCCTTGGGGATAGTACCTGAGTGATAAGCATTTCAAACATACCTCAGAGAGCTGAAGCCAGCAAGATCAGAAAAACTGGTCTGGCCAGTCAGAAACCAACAAGAGGGTGTTTTGTTTTGTTTTGTTTTGTTTTGTTTTGTTTTGTGGCTCTTGTTGGTGGATTGATTTTATCTTGTGTTTTAAGTGACATTTTATTTTTCAATTCTTACTATTTTTATATCTCTCAATCCCTTATGTTTCTCTTCCATTCATCCTAGTATTATTCTTTCCATTCCAAATTTATCACTCCTGCACTCCATCTTCTGCTTTTTTTTCCCTTTTTTTAATCTTGCAAGTTACTGTAAATATGTATTATCTTTTTCTCACATTCTGACATTTTTTATTTTAATAGTATTATGGTATTTTTTTTTCGTTCTGTATAATCTTCTTTGCTTGGCTGGTTATACTGTCATTTGATAGGGTCCCCCGGTATCTCAGTCACAGTGTGTTGATAATTTACTATCTTTCATCTGTGTTCCATTAATACACCTCTCAAGGTTCTATACTCCTTATTCTTGTTATCTAGATCTCATCAATTCTGCCACAAGACTGTTGCTTTACTATTACTGTTAATAAGGCCTAGTTCATACAACTGTAAATACTACTCAACACCCCTACTTGATCTCAGCCCACTTTGCAATTTCCTGAACTATACTATTGTGGGGGTTATCTCTATTCTTTTACACACTACTCCTATTTACTAATCTTTAATCCAACCCTACCTTAGAATCTGACCTCCCACAGCCTCACAGCTTTCGAGATCCAACTAATAATCCCCTCGTCCCCAATAAGAATCTTACCTTCTTTCCATCCTTTCTAAAACGTGGATAGTGGGGAGGAGGATCACGATTAACACTATAAGGAGCCAAAGGATAACCCATCTCTTCTCTACTTGCTGCTAATGTAAATATCATAGTATACTGTCTTACTGTCTTAAACCATTTTGCCTTATTTCTCCAACTCATCACAAAAAAAGAGTAGGGGGAAGCTGTGAACACCAGGATACACAAAGGAGATTGCACCACTGAATCTCACAAGTATTCTACCACAGAAGTTCACACCATAATTACAGGGAACCAGAACAGATCAATTTAAACAACAGAAGCTAACAAGAAGAAACCCACGAACAATGAGAAAACAAATAAACAATCCCCAATTGAAGGGAAATGAGGAAGCCTCCGGAAAAATGCTAAATGAAATAGAGGCAACTCAACTATCAGATAGTGAGTTCAAAACAATGATTATCAGGAAGTTCAATGAACTCACAATGAGCTATCAGAAACGAGAGGGAAGCTACAGCAATCTCACTGCAAACTATATAAACATGAAAAAAGAAATAGAAACTCTCAACAAGGGCCAAGAGGAAATAAAGAATGCCATTTCTGAACTGAGGAACACAGTAGAAGGAATGAAAAGCGGGATTGATGAAGCACAAGATTGGATTAGCAAGCTAGAGGACAAAGTAGAAAGCAACACCCAGAAAGAGCAAGAAAAGAAAAAGAGGCTCAGAAAGAATGAAGAGGGATTAAGAGAAATGCAAGACAATATGAAACATAACAATATCCGTATAATAGGGATACCAGAAGGAGAAGAAGAAGACCAAGGGATCGAAAACCTAGTTGAAAAAGTAATGAAGGAGAACTTCCCTAATTTGACGAGAGAAAAAGTCACACAAATCCAGGAAACACAGAGAGTCCCAATCAAGAGGAACCCAAAGAGGTCCACCTCAAGACACATCATATTTAAAACGGCAAAATTTCAAGACAAAGAGAGACTCTTAAAGGCAGCAAGGGAAAAACAGGAAGTAACATACAAGGGTGCCCCAATAAGGCTAACAGCTGACTTCTCAATGGAAACACTTCAAGTCAGAAGAGAATGGTAAGAAATATTCCAAGTAATGAGAACCAGAGGTCTGCAACCAAGGCTACTTTACCCAGCAAGGCTCTCAATCAAGATAGAAGGCCAAATAAGGAGCTTCCCAGACAAAAGAAGTCTAAAAGAATACACCTCCACCAAAGCAGCTCTGCAAGAGATTCTAAAGGGACTGCTTTAAGGAAGCAAAGGAAAAGAGAAAGAGAGAGAGAAACATTCGTACATAAAAGACAATGAATATGTACCTATCAATAATAACCTTAAATGTAAATGGATTAAATGCTCCAATCAAAAGACATAGAATAGCTGAATGGATAAGAAAAAATGAACCACATATACGCTGCCTACAAGAGACCCACCTCCGGATAAAAGACCTGCACAGGCTGAAATTGAAGGGCTGGAAACAAATTTTCCAAGCAAGTGGACAGGAAAAAAAAAGCCGGGGTAGCAATACTCACACCAGAAAAAATAGACTTCCAAAAAAGGTCCATAAAGAGAGACCCAGAAGGTCACTTCATAATACTCAAGGGAAGAATCCACCAAGAATACATAAGTATTGTAAATATATATGCACCCAACATAGGAGCACCCAAATACATAAAGAAAATCTTAGAGGACTTCAAGAAAGATATGGACAGCAACATAATTATTGTGGGGGATTTTAACACCCCACTATCAAAAATGGACAGATCTTCCAAACAAAATATCAACAAAGATATTGTGGCATTGAACAATATCCTAGATGAAATGGGCTTTACTGATATATACAGAACCCTCCATCCCAAAGAAGCTAAATACACATTCTTTTCAAATGTACATAAAACATTTTCAAAGATTGACCACAATATAGGACACAAAACAAGTGTCAAGAATTTCAAGAAAATTGAAATCATACCAAGCATTTTCTCAGGCCACAAGGGACTGAAGATAGAAATCAACCCGAAGAGAAAAAACCCAAAACACTCAAAATCCTGGAGATTAAATAGCATGCTATTAAACAATGAATGGGTCAAGAATGATATTAGGGAAGAAATCAAAAAGTTTCTGGAAACAAATGAAAACGAACTCACAACAACCCAAAACTTATGGGACACAACCAAGGTAGTCCTGAGAGGGAAGTTCATAGTGATACAGGCCAACCTAAAAAAGTTAGAAACATTCCAAACAAACAACCTAACCCTACATCTACAAGAACTTGAGGAACAACAACAAAGACAACCCAGAGCAAACAGAAAGAAGGAAATAACCAACATCAGAGCAGAATTAAACGACGTAGGGACTAAAAGCACAATTCTAAAGATCAATGAATCCAAGAGCTGGTTCTTTGAAAAGATAAACAAAATCGACAAGCCTTTAAGCAGACTCATCAAGAAAAAAAGATAGAAGATCCAAATAAACACAATCAGAAATGAAAGAGGAGAGATTACAACAGATACCACAGAAATACAAAGGATTGTAAGAAATTACTATGAAGAACTGTATGCCAAGAAATTTGAAAACCTAGATGAAATGGACAAATTTCTACAAAAATAAAATCTTCCAAATCTCAATGAAAAAGAAGCAGAAAGCCTGAACAGACCAATGACAACAAAAGAAATTGAAGCAGTAATCAAAAATCTCCCAACACACAAAAGCCCTGGGCCAGATGGTTTCACAGGAGAATTCTACAAAGCATTTAAGGAAGAGTTAACCCCTATCCTTCACAGACTATTCCGAAAAATCCAAAAGGATGGGAGACTCCCAAATTCTTTTTACAAGGCCAACATCATCCTAATTCCCAAACCAGCTAAAGACACAACAAAGAGAGGAATCTTCAGGCCAATATCACAGATGAACATTGATGCTAAAATCCTCAACAAAATACTGGCAAACCGCATCTAACAATACATTAAAAAGATCATTCCCCACGACCAAGTGGGGTTCATTCCAGGGATGCAAGGATGGTACAATATTCACAAATCAGTAAATGTAATACATCACATAAACAAAAACAAAGACAAAAACCACATGATCATATCAATAAATGCAGAAAAAGCATTTGATAAGGTACAGCACCCATTTATGATAAAAACACTCAGCAAAGTGGGAATAGAGGGAGCATTCCTCAACATGATAAATGCCATATACGAGAGACCTGCAGCCAACATCATTCTCAATGGGCAAAAATTAAAATCTTTTCCACTAAGATCAGGAACAAGACAATTCTGTCCACTCTCACCACTTCTATTCAATATAGTACTGGAAGTTTTAGCCACAGCGATCAGACAAGAAAAAGAAATAAAAGGCATCCAAATTGGAAAGGAGGAAACAAAACTGTCACTATTTGCACATGACATGATAGTGTAAATAGAAAATCCTATAGACTCTACCATAAAACTGCTTGACCTAATAAATGAATTTGGCAAAACAGTGGGATACAAAGTCAATATCCAGAAATCAAAGGCATTTCTGTACACCAACAATGAAACAGCGAAAGCAGAAATGAAGGAAAAAATCCCATTTGAAATAGCAAAAACAAAAATAAAATACCTAGGAATAAACCTAACCAAAGAGGTAAAAGACCTGTATTTAGAAAACTACATAACACTCAGGAAAGAAATCAAGGAAGACACAAACAAATGGAAACATATACCGTGTTCATGGATTGGAAGAATTGATATCATCAAAACGTCCATACTACCCAAAGCAATTTACACATTCGGTGCAATACCTATTAAAGTACCAAAGGCACATTTCACAGACATAGAACAAACGCTTCAAAAATTTATATGGAACCATAAACAACCCCGAAGAGCTGCTGCAATTTTGAGAAAGAAGAGTAAAGTAGGAGGGATCACAATACCCGACACTAAACTATACTACAAGGACACTTTAATCAAAACAGCCTGGTACTGGCGTAAAAACAGGCACATAGACCAATGGAACAGAACAGAGAGCCCAGAAATAAGCCCAAGTCTCTATAGTCAATTAATATTTGACAAAGGTGGCAGCAACATAAAATGGAGTAAAAATAGCCTCTTCAACAAATGGTGTTGGGAGAACTGGACAGCCACGTACAAAAAATGAAACTTGAGCACCAACTTACACCATATACAAAAATGAATTCAAGGTGGATAAAAGACTTAAATATAAAACATGACACCATTAAAGTCCTAGAGGAGAACGTAGGTAGGAAAATCTCAGATATTTCACACAGAAACTTTTTTACTGACTTGTCCCCTAGAGCAAGGGACATAAAGGAAAGAATAAAAAAATGGGACCTCATCAAAGTAAAAGGTTTTGCACAGCTAAAGAAAACAGTATCAAAATAAAAAGAGAACCAACTGAATGGGAAAACATATTTGCCAATGATATCTCAGACAAGGCTTTAATCTCCAAAATATATAAAGAACTTACAAGACTGAACTCTAAGAAGACAAGGAATCCAATTAAAAAATGGGCAAAGGACTTGAACAGACACTTCTCCAAGGAGGACATACAGAAGATCCAAAGACACATGAAACGATGTTCAATATCACTAGCTATCAGAGAGATGCAAATTAAAACCACAATGAGATACCACTTCACACCAGTCAGAATGGCCATAATAAACAAATCAAAAAACAACGAGTGTTGGAGAGGTTGTGTAGACAAGGTGTCCCTAGTGCACTGTTGGTGGGACTGAAGACTGGTGCAACCACTATGGAAAACAGTATGGAATTTTCTCAGAAAACTAAAAATGGATCTGCCTTTTGACCCTGCGATTCCACTGCTGGGACTCTATCCTAAGAATACTAAAATACCAATTCAAAAGAACTTATGCATCCCAGTGTTCATAGCAGCACAATTTACAATAGCTAGATGCTGGAAGCAACCTAGATGCCCATCAGTAAATGAATGGATCAAAAAACTATGGTACATTTACACAATGGAATTCTATGCAGCAGAAAGAAAGAAGGAGCTCCTACCCTTTGCAACAGCATGAATGGAGCTGGAATCCATTATGCTAAGCGAAACAAGTCAGGCAGTGAAAGACAAATACCATATGATCTCACCTTTAACAGGAACCTAAACAGCAAAACAAAGAAAAAAGCAAAATATAACCAAAGACACTGAAATAGAGGACAGGCTGACAGTGACCACAGGGGAGAGAAGAGGGAATTTTAGGGGACAATGGGAAGGGTTCACAGGAACAAATTTAAAGGACACATGGACAAAAACTAGGGGGAGGGTGGTAATGGTAGGGAAGTGGGGAGGTTTGGGTGCGTGGGCTGGAATGCAAGTAAAAGGGAGAAAACTGTACTTGAACAATGATTAAAATAAAATTAAAAAAAGACATTTCAGAGGTAATACTTGAAATTAAATATAGACAAAAAAGATCTAGCATATGTTTAACTGGATTTTCTGCAGAGCCACCCAAAATATTAAAAACTACAATCCAGTTTTTTTCTGGCAGCAAAGGAATGCATAAATCCATATAGTGAGTGTGCCAAAGATCTAGCAGAGATAAAGTAGTCTGACAAAGTCAATTTTTAGATATTTTATACAAAATTTATTAAACTATACACTTAAACAATATATATTCGGGGCTCCTGGGAAAAATAACAAATAACTGAAAAGGACAAGAGAATTCACCGTACATAAGAATTCACCAGAGATGAACCATTTTATAAAGCTTTTTTTATAGAAAAATCATATCATTTATTTGAATCGAGCTTAGCTATCTTACAAGTGTCGATTAAAACACAATTGTTTTCACTTAAGTGATCAAGGAATTCTCTACCTGTGAGTCATTATCACTTAAAGATGACCTCCATCCAAATAAGAGATGACTGGTGAGACTTCAGGAAAAAGATTACTGTGAACATTCATTTTAATTAAAGACTAAAACAAAGTGGAAAAATGTAAAAAATAATAATGTATTTTGTGTTGTATGTTATACAATATATGTTGTATTTTGGGCTATGTGTCACAACAAAGCAGATAAAAATAAGCAAAATAAAAATTAACTACAATTAATAAATTATATTTACCATTAATATTAAATAAATATTAAATAATATTTAAGATATTAAAAATTAAAATAAAAGAGGTAAAATGTTTTAGTTAAATTATCTTACTTTACACTGACAAACTGTATTGTAGAAAGTTAAATTAGAAGACAAAAACAGACTGATTTCAAGATGGCTGCAGAGTAGGTGGAAGCTACATTCACCTACTCCAGGCACCAAATGGGATTTACAGCTAAATTAGAAAGCAATCAAACTGAATAACCATCTGAAAGCTAGCTGAAATGGGATATTAAAACCAAGAATTTACAGAAGAAACCATATGGACATTGGTAAAAATGACAGAGACATGAAAAGGGCTGTCCCCCTCACCTTTGTGCAGCGTCTGAGAAGCTGGAAGGATGTCTCAGCTGAAAAAAATCCCTCCCCTGCCCCAGGAGCACACAGTCTCAACCACACACAGAGATTCCCCAACCCAAAGTAACAGAGATAAGAAGAGGAGCCTGCATAGCACCTGGTGGTGAAAATCAGTGGGGATTTAGAGAGAGAACAGAGTCTAAGCATCTAGCACTTCCACTGTTATAGCACCAGCCTGGGGGTGCACTGCCCAGTTCTCCTGGTGATGCCACTCTCCCAAGCTTGGGTCCACAGGATGGGGTCTGCTGGCTGTACCCAGCAGGGACCTTTGGGCCACCCTCTTTTTAGAGAAGCTCTTGGTATAGACTCAGACAGTTATTGAACTGTGTAGCTTTTAAAAAGAAATGGTTCTTCCCTACCACCTGTTGAATCACTATCACTTGGTGCCTCTGCCCTGCTGAGTTCAGACAAGCAGGGAGATCAGAGCACCGCACCAAGCTGTGACTTTCACAGTGTTGTCTACCAGGGAAGCTGTTGTACCAGAATCACAAGGGATACATTCTTATCTCCCCAACATAACTATCCCAGGAAGGGGAAAAAGCACATGCCCACCTCCTACAGACTGTTGGATCTGCACTCTCAAGTCCCAGTAACCGGGCCCTGCTGAGTTCATCTCCATGAAAGGAAGAGGGCTGCTCAGAGCTGGGACATTTGGAGTGTGTCTCCCTTGGAGACCATTGGGAACTGGACAATATGCTTGTTTCCCAACTGGGGACTTCGCTAGCACCAACCCCAACAAGGGGATCTTTTGATCTATCCCCTCAGCCCCATTGTCTTCCCTCTGCAGAGCTTGCTTCTCAGAAGGGACTGCAGGGTGCTCCTCCTGGAAGAGCTAGCATTGGAGACTGGCAGAGGCTAAGTGGTTTGGCTTTGGAGTAGGGGCCACTTTACCTTCCTTGAGTTCCTGATCATGCAGCACCCAAGTATGAGACCCACTAGGCCTGTCCTCAGTAAAAAGGGTCACCTCAGTTTACTGAGCAAACAACCTGTGAAAGGGTCTGTGGCCCACAACCAGCCAGGGCCAACTCTATAGTTTTTGTTTGGAAGGTTATGTAGGAAGATCAGGCAGCCTCAGGGGGAAGCAGAGTAGCTGACAGGTGGAGGTGTAGCTCAGAAAACCTCAAATCATTTATAGATCAGCCCCCCAGCTCTAAGCTGGAGGAAGTCAAATCTTGTACATATATTGACCCCCTCCCATGCACATGCAGGTCCACAAGATAGCCACAAAGGTTTAATAGCATGGTAACTCCAGAGAAGTAGCCTAAGGCTTGTTGCACACGTTTAGACGTCAACCTGTACTTGAATCCCACCCAGTGGACCTGGTACCAACAACAACAGTGGTGGGTTTCATACCACAACAGAGCTGGACTCAATTAGCCATAGAAGCAACACCCAAATAGGGATTTCAGCAGACACCAGAGCCCACTAGAAACAACTCTTCCCTGGGGACACCCCCTGCACATCTACTCATTGACAGTGATCAAGGTTTATTTTTATAGTCAGCCTGCCTAAAGGGTTAGAGCCACCAACAAAAGGGCTAAAATTATTTAAAATTCAACCATAGCCCTGACCAACTTACACCATGCACAAGAGTAAATTCAAAATGGATTGAAGATAAGTGTAAGTTGAAAAACCAGAAAGTCTTAAAAGAAAACAGAGGCAATGATAATTTGATATCTCATGTAACAATATTTTTGCCAACACATTCTCAGGCATGGGAAACAAAGGGAAAAAATAAACAAATGGGACTACATCAAACTAAAAAGTTTCTGCACTTCAAAGGAAACCAACAAAATGAAAAGGGAACCAATTCGTTGGGAAAATATATTTGCCAGTGATATACCTGATAAAAGGTTAATTTAGAAAATATATGCAAAAATTAGTAAAACTCAATACCAAGAAGACAAACAAACCAATTAAAAGTGGGCAAAGGATCTGAATAGACATTTCTCCAAACAGGACATGCAGGTGGCCAATAGACCTATGAAAAATCGCTTAATGTCACTAATCATCAGAAAGATGCAAATTAAAAACACAATGAGATATCATCTCACAGGTGTCAGAATGGGTATTATCAATAAATCAAGAAACAGCAAGTGTGGGCAAGGATGTGGAGAAAAGGGAGTCCTAAGGCATTGTTGTGAGGAATGTAGATTGGTACAGCCAGTGTGAAAAACATGGGGTTTCCTCAAAAAATTAAAAACAGAACTACCTTTTGACCCAGCAATCCCATTTCTAGGAATATATTCGAAGAAACCACAAGCACTAACTCAAAAAATACATATGCACCACTATGTTGATTGCAGCGTTATTTACAATAGCCAGGTGCTGGAATCAGCCTATGTGCCCATCCATAGATGAGTGAAGAAGAAAGTTTGGTACATTTACACAATGTGATACTACTTGCTGAAAAAAGAAAAAAAGAAAGAGGAAATCTTACCTTTTGCAACAATAAAAATGGACCTGGAGATTATGCTAAGTGAAATAAGCCAGTCAGAGAAAGACGAATGCCGTATGATCTTAGTAACCTGCTGAATTTAATGAACAAAATAAACTGATGAATGAAATAGAAACAGAAGCATATACACATGAAACAGACTGACAGCTGTCAGAGGGAAATTGGTGTGCTGGAGTAGATGAAATATGGGGAAGAATTTAGAAAAAAACACACATGAGGGGGGACCCAAAAATGTAATTTATTTCTTAAAATTGTGTATTTATTCTTATATTTTTAAACTTCAGTCACCTTCAAACTGCTATCCATTTGAGGCAATACACCTATCAAGACATGTTTTCCACTGCTCAGAACAGTTTTTGAAACCATTGGTTTTGATGCCTTTTAGTGCTTTGGCTGTTTTTTGTTTCACTTCCACATCCACATCAGCAAAATGTTTCCCTTTGAGGACTTTTTTCATCCAGGGAAACACATAAACAAAAAAGTCACTGTGGTGAAATTGAGTGAAGAGAGCAGGTGGGGTACAGGAGTCATGCCATTTTTGGCAAAAAACTGATGAACGTCAGTGCAGTGTGGGCAGGTGTGCTCATAAATCACCCATCAAGAAATAGGCAAACGTATTGAGATAGTCTTCAGAAAAAATTCACTGAAACCAAACACTGACTTTCACAACACCACCAACTGGTATACTGATACAGATGGGTTCCTAGAACACTCACATTGTGGGGGAAGACTGTACTACAAGAGGCCTGTCCTCCAGAAGATAATTCTAGTATTTTTAAGGAGGTCCCCCCTTATATATAACATATAGACAGACAACAGTGTAGTGATAGCAACAGGGAGAGAAGTGTGGGGTTTATGTGGAGGTGGGGAAAAGGGTGTCGGAAAGAGACTTTGCTTGGGGCTCTGGGTGCACAATGCCCTGTGCAGATGGTGTAGTGAGTGTACACTTGATACCTCTATGGTTTTGAGACCAATTTCACCTCAATAAACCCAATAAAAAAGAAAACGAAAACAAAGTGCTTTTAAAAAGGAAATCATACAAAGATAATTATTAGAACAAAACATTAAAGCACCTAAAACACAAGAAATTTCAATAAATAAAAAAGAAAAAAGTTACTTAGATAAATATACAAAGGGGGGACCAAAAAACCCCCAGAATTATCTTCCAGTGTGGTGTCTTGTAGTACAGGTTTCTCCCAATAGGCGAGTGTTCTAGCAACTCACCTGTATCAGTGTACTAGCTGGTGTTCTTGTGAGAGCATTAAGCTTCAGTGCATTTTTTTAAAGACTCTTTCAGTGTGTTTGCTCATTTCAAGATAGGTGATTTACAAGTGCACCTGTCCACACCAGGCTGAGTGTTTGGCAGTTTTTGACCAGAATGGCATGACCCCATGCCCCACCCTCCCTATTCACCTGATCTAGCCCTGAGCCACTTTTTTTTTTTTGGATTCCCTGGATGAAAGAAGTCTTCAAAGAGAAACGTTTTGCTAATGTGGAAGAGGTGAAACAAAAAAGAGCCAAAACACTAAAAAGCATCAAAATTGATGAGTTCAAAAACTGTTTTGAGCAGTGAAAAAAGTGACTTGATAGGTGTATTGTATCAACTGGACAGTAGTTTGAAGGTGACTGAAGTTTAAACATGTAATAAATACAAAAATTTTTATAAATGAATTCTAGTTTTTTTGTCCTCCCATAGAAGATATTCAGTAATATCATAAAATCATATCAGAAAATTGAAAGGACTATAAAACATAACATTTATATTGATAAACCAAAATGGATATAACATTCTTATAGAAAACAGAAAAAAGAATTTAACTAACTAATGAAAATCCAACTACATGTTACATAATTATTTTAAAAAACTAAATAGAAAAAAATAGTCTACTTTGAAATTTGGAAACAAACTTGGAAGCTGCTATAACAATAATAAAAAATAGAATTTAAACAAAACATCAAAAACTTAAAAACATTTTAATTTTATTTTTAATTAAATGTATTGGGGTGACATTGGTTAATAAATTTATATGTTTTAACTGTATAATTCTATGATACATCATCTCTTTATGTATTGTATACCCACCACCTAAAGTCAAATCTTCCATCACCTGAACCCCTTTATCCTTTCCTACCCCCAGAGCCCTTCCATCTGGTAACCACCATACAGGTATCTTTGTCTATGAGATTTTGATTGTTTATTTTTCTTGTTTCTTTGTTGTTTTCAGTTTTATCTGCCTTATATGAGTCACTTTTTTATCTGACTTCTTTAGCATAATATTCTCAAGATCTATGCATGCTGTCACAAATGGCAGTATTTAACTTTTTCTTATGGCCAAATAGTATCTCATTGTGTATATGTATTACATCTGCTTTATCCAATTATCTATAGAAAGAGACTTTGGTTATTTACATGTCTTAGCCACCGTGAACAATGCTGCAATGAATATAGGGGCACATATGTTTTTGCTAATAAATGTCTTCAAAATTTTGTGGCAGATACCCAGAGAGGGGTTATTTGATCAGATGACACTTCCTCTAAGAAGGCATAATATGTCCAACAGATATATATATATCTATATATATAGTCAAACAGATATATATATATATATATCTGTTTATATATATATATATATATATAAAGATGCTCAACGTCATTATCTATTAGGGAAGTGCAAATCAAAACCACAGTTAGATATCGCCTCATACCTGTGAAAATGACTATTATCAAAAAGACAGGTAATAACAAGTGGGGGGAAATACACAGTCCTTATTCACTACTGGTGGGAATGTAAACTGGTACAGCCACTATGCAAGATACCTTAAAAAGTTAACAATATAGTTAACAAAATAAATTCTAATGCTACAAGACAATTTACTAAAGAAATGCAACATTTTTTTAGTTTTATTAAACAGCATGCTTTATTTTCAGCAATGAGTGTATTTCTTTAAAATGCTATGTACTTTGAATATGTTTGTAAATCAGATCAAGCTCCTACTGAAATGAGGAGCTTGCTATTAATTTTATTTTAATTTTATTAGTATATTTTATTGTTTACTCTATTACACTTGTTCCCACTTTTTCTCCCTTTGCCCACCTCCACTCAGTCTTCCCCAATCCTAGTCAATCCCCATACAGTTACCTGTGTCCATGGGTCATGTGTATACATTTTGTGACTAATCCCTTCACTTTATTTCATCCACTATCTCTCTCTTCCTACCACTCTAACAGCTGTCTGTATGTCCCATGCCTCTGTTTCCATTTTGTTAGTTATTTTCATTGGACTCCCCATATAAGTGAGATCATATGGTATTTGTTTTCATTGACTTGCTTATTCAATTAGCATAATGTTCTCCAGGTCCATTCATGCTCTCACAAAAGGTAAGAGTTTCTTCTTTTTTATTGCTGCATAGCATTCCACTGTATAAATGTACCACAGCTTTTTTATCCACTCATCTACTGATGGGCACCTAAGCTATTTCAAGATCTTAGCTATTAAAAATAATGCTCCTGTTAACATAGAGTGGCATATATTCTTTTGAATTAATATTTCAGGATTCTTAGGATATATTCCCAGAAGGGGAATTGTTGTTTCAAAAGATAAAATCATTTTTAATGGTTTTTATCTTTATCATATGGATGAACCAGTCTGCATTCCCATCAACAGTGTATTAGGGTTTCCTTTTTTCTACATCTTCATCAGCCAATACACTACATATTACAGCAATCACCTTTATAAATCAAAAAATTCAAACAAAAAAAGATGTAGATAGAAACATACTATGAATAACATAATTCAACAGCATTCTCATTATGACAGAAAATCATTTAATGTGTATAATAATTATAATAAAATATATGTTATGAATATATAATATACTTATACATAATTACACCATGAAAATAGAGAATACTGCTTCTCGAGTGTTCATAAAGCTTTATGAATTTTCACAAAGAAAATACCACTATTATTTTTAAGAAAGAAACAGTACAAATAAAACTCTGATCACAGAAAAGTAAAACTATAAGTTTTACTTCTAGTTAATAACTAGAAATTATTAACAATATAACATCCATTCTGTTTTGAAGTTGCAAAATTTATATTACAAAATATTGGACCAAAGTAGAAGTACATGCTAAAATATTTTTAAAATCTTGGAAATAGTACTGATGACTATCATTGTATTTCTAGTTATTTATCCTGAAAACATGCCTCCACGAATATGAAAATTGGTATTTCCAAAATTATTCCTTATGGCATTATTTATAAATATAAAAGCTTATACATTATAGCATGTAGGAGAAATGACACATTTACGAGTATAACTTTTTACTTAGTTTTGAGGTTTGGAATGTAGTTTTTCACATACTCAAATAAAGTCAAGAAGAAATTATTTTAAAGAAAGAAACAAATCAGCTTAGCCGATTCCAAGTGGCAAAATAGCCACACTGCAGGAAAAAAGAAACTAGTCCGAGAAACCCTTGAACACATATTTTGACTGTATACTCATAGGCTAAAGACAAAAGAGCTGTATATAACTGTTGAGTTGTCTATATTAGTTTTGTTCTTGACACTATTATCAGTTAGTAAATCTAATGTTAATTGTGTCTTCAAAGAAGGGGCAATAATAAACTTGTGGATACTGTGTTACTGAAAAGAATACTTCACAGAATTCTTGGAAAATAAGGTTAGTCATTTTAATTTAGCCTTTGAGTATCCTATTGGCTTTGGACACAAATTTCTTCTTAGCCAGTGAAAATTGTAGTCATTTTATCAACATGTGATAGCACTATCCTAATGAAATACCCTAGGGAGTAAATCAACCTTTAGAAAGAGAAGTATATATGAACTTGAAAGCAAGTCATCAAGTTATATTTAATCGTCCAATGAAAACATTCATTATATGCTGATATGTATTTTCATTTTTAGAAGAATGACTAAATTTGTAAATTACATCCCATAGCATTTGTAAAATTATATCTCAAAACATATGGTAGCTTAATCTATGTAAGAACAAATAAATCAAATTAAGTAAAATCAAATTTATTAATATGTATTAGGATTTTCCAAAGTTCAGTACAATCAATTGGCTAATTTATTTTGCAAGTTAAACGTGATTGTGCTAATTTGTAAAACTAGTATATCACAAGGAGTAACTGAATAAATTAAGCTTAATGGATCTGAACATTATACTAATTATATTCATCTAAATAAACATCTATAATGGTGCTTTCATAAAAATATTTATGAGGTTTAAATAATCTCTAAAAATCTATAATTGATTATGAATTTTGAACCCCCCTTATGCCATATGTACTTTCAAAGGCATGAAAAATTAAAATCTTAGGACACTTTGCTGGACAGAATTAGACTTAGTGGGTGAGTTAAAAAAACATTGAAACAGTGTATTGCCAAGGGTTGATGGAATACAGGCAGAATACTTACAATGCTACATATACCTTCACATCAAGTTATAAAGCCATAAATTTATAAAGCCATGACATAAAATTTTCTCACTCAAGACTTACAGATATTACTGATGTTCTAAGTTCTCTGCTTTAAAATGCCTTTTTAAAAAGGTATATTTGTTTGGTAAACTTATTTATTTGGTAAACTGTTATCTCAAATAAATGACAAATACCTCAGTCATACTTTAAATTAATTTATTGTGGGGATTGAACTTTCTAAGAACCTCTTTATACATATTATGTATATTTTAGATATTAATTTAGTTGTAGCTCTTTACTTATCCTAAATATTCCAGTCCAGGTTAAGATTTATTTGCTAATGTTTTCCATTTTCATTCCAAGACATTTTAATAAATCATGGGATTTTTCTACATCTGGCATTCACTATGGTCCTGTCAGCAATATTCTTGTCCTTCACTATAGTGGACATCTGTTATTTTTGCTTGCCTAACAGCTTCTTAAAAAATATCACTCTGGTTAGTAGGGGGACTACTTCCCCCTCAACACTTGCATTTTGTTATCTCTGTTGGGACCAATCACACTTGCTTTTTCCAGGAGTGGTTAGAAGACAGCCCACGCTCTTTAGCATTTATATCGAGTTGCACCATAAAGTAAGTTTATTTCACCTATAAATTCAGCCTAGGTATTTAAGAGTCTGGCAGTTTTCATTTTCTGAAGTAACTTATAAGAGGAAGTTTAAAAAGCACAATTGTGCCTGCCTCCTCCACTACCTATTCTAGATTCCCATCACCTTTGAACACCACTTCCCCTGAGTGAAGTGATGAGGTCGTGGGGGAAGCCAGGCCCTCCTCTCTGAGTGCTCTTTTTCTCTGGCAGCCCTTGGTAACCAGGCTTTTCACAGGCCTTGGCTGCTGCACATTTTAAATTGAAGCACAATACCACAAGAGACCCTACTAGATGATCTAGAAGCCAAATGTGTTATTGTCTGCTCCATTTTCTAAGAGCCAGTTTACCTCTTCATGAAGAATACAGAGGAGTCCTTTGTCCCCCTCTTTCCTTCCCCATCACGACCCTACTGGCCTCTTGGCACAAAAAGTCCAAAGCAAAAACTGTTAACTACTGTTATCCATAACAGTAGTTATGGATAAAAGTTTAAGGAAATTCTTTATATTTCCCCTAGTGAAAGTGTCATCCTTCTGTCAGTAAGACTTTTAGACCCATATAACCTAAAGTTGTGGAAATGGAAAGCACCAACTTACTGATTCAGTCATTGGGAATAATAGTAAGTAGGGCCATTCCCACTTCAAGGTTTTGGTTCCCAGATGCATATATTGTATATCCAGGGAATAAAGGCAATCATAAAAACTTTAGTAGTGTTTTGAATGTTAATAAATCTTAATTTTGAAATAGCAAGAACAAAATTTGTTGTAACATTTGTATCGGGCTAAATACTATTGTAATTGCTTTACCTATAAAATCTTTAATACTCAAGGCTACTTTTGAGTATCCATAACTCCATTTGTTGGCTAAATAACTCGTGTAAATTTTCACCACCAGTAAATAGTTGAATGTGACGTTTTATCAGTATAGCTCCTGAGATCATGAAATATACTACATTATTATACTATCTCTTAAAAGAAAGTGTTTTCACACTATTATATTAATAAAGAATGTTAGATATATTGTGCTTATATTGGCACTACATAAACCTCAAATATAACCATATAAAATTGGTAATAATTTAAATTATTTAATTATGTAATTTGGAATAACAACAGTATTCTCATTTTTATGACAGTATAAAAAATACCAGATACACTTTATAAAGTATATATAGAAAGAAGATACTGTTATTTTATTATCATTTTTCTGAGACATACAAATTATTTTATGTATCCTCCATAGATTTTGAATACTATTCAATTGTGTAGGACAGAAAAACTAAATAAGGCACTATCTAGAGATTTGTTTCATAAACTTTACTATAAAATATACAGTAAAATTAATTTAAAAGGAAACTCTAATACCTATTTCATGTAAATTCAATTTATGAAGTTTCCAGTAGTTCTCAAATCTCAATGTTCATAGCCTCGACTGAAAAAAATGTTCATGCTTGAGGTTCTGAATTTATTGTTCTGGGGTAAGGGCAGGACAATCCATATTTTTAAATGGTCTGCAGGTGATTCTAATATATAGCCAGAGTTGAGAATCCCTGGTATATGGCAAAGTGCCCAAGAAATTGAAAACATTAATATATTTCATGTAACTACAAAATAAATATTTTATTGTAACAATAAAAAATATTGAGTTAAATTGAATATCAAAAGTCCATTGTTACTTATTTGAACAGTTTCACAAAGGAGCAAAATCTGTGTGATTGTGCCCTAGTTAAGTATTTACATTAATAAACATTACTTGGATAACACTCCTTTTATGTGAAAATGGCAAACCAAAGGTACTGCTAAAAGATATATGATTTACATGAGCCCAGGAGAGGATGCTAAATGCATTTGTGAGGTAAAAATTTATTAAATGATATGAAGAAAATTACAATAAATTATTCCCAAGATAAATACAATAATGTGACATAGCAATAAGTAAAAGTATCTTAATTTGGTGAGAATTATGACTCAATAATTATGAGGCATTCTCCTAGGAACATATGAGTTTTGTCCAGAAAGTATCCATCTATGTACTGTGAAAAAGAGGCATGTATGGAAGAAAATACAAGATACAAGAAACATTGTACATGGGACAATGATGCCTCAGTCCCCTTCAAAGTAGGCACCTTGGGACCTCACACAGTTTTCCCAATCACCATCAGCTGCCCTATTGTATTTTCCTGAATCTCATCAATGATTTAAAATCTTTTTCCTTTCAAAGGTGGTTTTAATTTTGGGAAAAGCCAGAAGTCTCAGGGAACCAAATCTGGGCTGTAGGGGTGCTGAATCACCTGGGTGATTTCACATTTCATGGAAAAACCCTCCGTAAGGCATGATGCATGAGCAGATGCAGTGTTGTGATGAAGCCACCAGTCAGCCACCAGTTGCCCATAGCTGTGGCTTTTTGAATCATATGAGTAGTTTTTGCATAGGAATGTCCAAGCTTAATGCAAAACCTGTTGCAGATTCTTTGCTTTACTTGCTCAGTCGTTTTGAATGGACAGCCACCCAGCACACATACTTACTCAACATTGTCTACCATCCCCACTGACTAGTACAGTGAAGTCCTCATGGTTCGCACATACACATTCCAGTACACTCTCCTAGATGGCCAGGTTACATCACTACCACACAAACCATTCTTGTTATATTTACAATGGTTGAACTTTTCCTGGAGAGGCCTTATATATTTATGCTAATTATTATTAGCTGCCTATTTTATTTTGGTAAGTTAACAGATGGCTTCAACTTTTGGTAAATTTACAGTTGCCTGTATCTAATGACCTTTTTATTTAGCTCTAACAAATACTCTTCTATGGGTTGCTAAGATCTCCAGAAATCAAGGTCTATCATCAGTTGTACTTCATTTAGAGAAAGTTGTAAAAACTGAACTAGGTAGAATGCAGAAACCATCTATGTTGCCCATTTAAATCTCAGAAGATGGTGGTCAATCTGAATATAAAGAATCTGATAATAGAAAAAGCAGTAACTGAGCTACATTTGGTGAACTTGATTCTATTAGATTAATACAAGGTGTGTTTATCCCAAACTTGAAATTAACATAAAGTTATCTTTTGTCGTCTTTTTTATAAATATTATACTAATAATGTTATTAGAGTTGTCCCAATTATTTCCCCTTTTCCCCTTTCCACTGAATACCCCCCTTTCCCTCAGGCATACCTGAGATCAATTTTCATTTCTGTGGGTCATGTACCTAAGTTTTTTGGCTACTACATTTCCTATACTATACTTTACAACCCCATGGCAATTCTGTAACTACCTATTTGTACTTCTTCACCCATTCCCCCACAACCCCTTTCCATATGGCAACCATCAAAACACTCTCTGTATCCATGATTCTGTCTCTGTTCTTCATGTTTAGTTTGTTTTTTAGATTCAGTTGTTGCTAGATATGTATTTATTTCAATTTTAGTATTCATAGTTTTTATCTTTTTCTTAAATGAGTCTTTTTAATATATCATATACAATGATTTGGTGATGATGAACTACTTTGGGTTTTTCTTGTTTGAGAAACTTTTTATCTGCCTTTAATTCTAAATGATAGCTTTGCTAGGTAGAGCAAACGTAGCTGTAGGTCCCTGCTTTTCATGACTTTGAATATTTCTTGCCAATCCCTTGTATCTGCAAAGTTTCTTTTGAGAAATCAGCTGTTTTATAGAAACTCCCCTGTAGGTAAATAACTTATTTTCCCTTGCTGCTTTTAAGATTCTCTCTTTATCTCAAACCATTGGCATTTTACATATGAGTCTGAGTGGGCCTCTTTGCATCCATCTTGTTTGGGGCTCTCTGTGCTTCCCAGACTTGCATGTATATTTCTGTCAACAGTTAAGAAGCTTTCTTTCATTATTTATCAAACAGATTTCCAATTTATTGCTCTTTCTCCTCTTCTCCTCTCACCCCTATTATGTTAATGTTGGATGTCTTAAAATTGTTTCAGAGGCTGCTTATACTATCCTCATTTCCATTTTTTTTTTCTTTTTTTCTGATTACTTGTTTTTGATTCCTTCTGTTCCATACCATTGATTTGAATCTAGGGTTCATCTACTCTATTGTTGTTTCCCTGTAAATTGTTCTTTATTTAATTAGTGTATCCTCTGTTTCCGATTGGATCTTTTTTATGCTTCTGAGGTTCTCACAAAGTTCCTTGAGCATCCTTATAACCAATGTTTTCAACTCTGCATCTGATAGATTGCTTATCTCCATTTTGTTTAGCTATTTTTGTGGAGTTTTGATCTTTTCTTTCATATGGGCCATATTCCTTTGTTTTTTTCCTTTTGGCAGCTTCCCAGTATTTGTTTCTATGTATTAGGTAGTGCTGCTATGACTCCCTGTCTTGGTAGTATGGCCTAATGTAATTGGTGTGCTGTAGGGTCCAGTGACACAGCCTCTCGTATCACCCAAGCTGGATACTTGAGGTTTGCCCTTCTAGTGGTCTAGTACCTCTTCCTCTTATATGTGGCCCTTGACTGCTTTTGGCAATTCAATGGGAGGGATTTAACCCAGTCCAGTCAGATGGAAGAGCTTGCTGTAACCACTTTCCACCAACCACCTCCCTCTGTGGTGGATCAGCTGTGCAGGGCAGGGTTATAATTTTCTCACAAGGTCTGTAGCTCTCCACTGGGTGCACAGGCTCTGGGGGTTATCGGGTGGTATAGTCCAAGGTCAGCCCCCACATATGTTCTGCCTGACCATCCTTCTGTACTATAAATTAATCTGAGATAACTGCTATTTGTGTTGGGAGATTCCCAGGTGAAGCCAAGCTATGAATCTAGGCTGGCTGTTGCTAGTCTGAGCCTGGGGCCACTTAGCAAGAGGTATGGAGGCTGGAGTTTACTGAGGCAGTAAGTTGCTTGTTTGATAGGATTGAGGAAGTTGTGAAGCATGAGCCAAGATCAGCCATTCATATGGAAAACTTACTGTTAACAGCATGGGTGGGCCCATAAGTTTGTTGGAACAGAGTCTCAGCAGATCCAAGTAGGGCAAACAGTGTTAGCCAGGTTGATGGAGTCTCAGATATGACACCCAATAGCCAGCTCTTTGGCTCTTTGGGTGGAGGATTCAGAAAAGGGACAATGTGCTCTGCCTGCCTTTCTGTGTGGGAGAAAGCTGTCTCCCAGCTCTCACCTTAATGGGAGACACTTTAGTTCATTCCTATATGCCACTGGTGCCTTCCAAGATACTATCCTGGTGCGGGAGCTCATAAAAAGTGTGTCTGAGTAAGACTGTATGTGGGTTAGGAGGAACTGTTTGGGACTCTAGAAGTTTCCTCCACTGATTCAATACCTACTGGTTTTTATAGTCAGAAGTTATGGGGACTTATCTTTCTGGGCACGGCAACACTGGGCTGGGGGGCCTGGTGTGGGGCTTGGACTCCTTGCTCCTGAGATATCTCTCCCAAATTTTTATCCACCACATATGGATGTGGACTAGACCATTTCACATCTCTACACCTCCTACCAGTCTGGATGGATGTGGTTTGTTTAGTTTCATAGTTGCCAGATTTCCATTCAACTTGATTTTTGAAAGTTCTGAGGATGATTGTTTTATAGTTTACTTATAATTTTGATGTGGCTGTTCAAGGAGGTGAGTCATGTCTGCCTCCACTGCTATCTTCACCAGAAGTCCTAGTCTTTTCTTATCTAGATATTTGTACCTAAGACCAAATTTTGATGTTTTCTTCTTTATGCAATATTTCTTAGCCAAAGACAATCTTTTCTAAAAATGCATAATCCAATATAAATTCCCACAAGATTGTTGAAAATTTAAATTTAATAAGGCTAAATAATGGTTAATCTCTCTAAACTTGTTTTCCAATAATTAAAGCAAAATAATTACCTCATAGAATTATTATAAGATTTTAATTAAGCAATATATTTAAGTGCCTAGTATAGTGTCTGAAATATTTATGTATTATATGATTCAATAAATGATACCTAGTCTTAATTTTGTTATTATTGGTAATAATTATCCATCAAATATAATATTTGGTTGGCAATAAAAGGACTTAGGCCTTAATATAGTGAAATTTTTTTATCTATAAAATAGTGACTTTGTCAGCTACTCAGGTTACTTTTATGTTTAGAATTTTAAACCTGTCAGATACCTTTAAAGTCAAGTTTATATTTGTGATTCAAATAGTCCTATAAATTATTGCTGAATTTGGTTCAGCTCTTGCTCATAAATCTAAATTAAAACAACCTGAGAAAAATAACTTTAAAAGAGATGGTACCTTAATATTCCTTAAGAGTTAGCCTACATTAAAGTGTTAAAACTAGTTTTTACTGCTTAAAAAACAGTTATTTCTAGAAAGTTACTGGGATTCAGACTATAGCACAGTACTGTAATTATGGTTCAGATGGTACTGCTATTCTTAGCTTATATTTTCATTTGTATATTACTTCATGACAAGTACCTTTTTGAGCTAGAATTTCTCACACTTCTCAAGTAAAATATAGAATTATTTTTGTAGGTTGTTTGAATAAGCAACAAATCACCAACTGCTAAGATAAAAAGGGTATTTCAAAAATGCTGTAAAAAAGTTTTACTTATTTTAAAAATAATTTTTAGCAGTTCCTTTCAACTTATATTGGTTTTACATCTTTATTTCTATACAGACTTTAAACTTCTTATTATGTACTATGAAAATAATGTATTGAATTAAAAAAATAGGAGGGAATTTAGTGATTTTAAAATAAATTTGAGGATTTTATAGGATGTTCATATCTTTAAACAAGAATAAATAAAGCAAACCATTTATAATTTTTTTTTTTGGAAACATATCTGAAATTATATCCTTGGTTGAATTTTATGATCAGAGACATGATATAGGTTGTTTTTCTCTGGAGAATAATTCATATATGGTCAAACTCCATGAATAATTCTGGTTGGTAGCAGAACCAGAAAAAGCACACAACTGTGACATATGGATAAAAACCTAAGTTTTGGTTTACAAACTACAAGCACAGACTTGGGAAAAAGAAGGCTGTGTCTCATGATCTGCATAGTCATCCCGTGGGCACCTGGACTCAGACCTGGTTGACGGCTGCCAGGTACCCAGTATTTCCTACAGTCCAGCACCCAATTCTGTTAATGAGGAGGTGGGGAAAACCATGCTGAATAGTATATGGAGTCTGCTGTTCTGCTTTCTTGTATCAGCATTGCTGTGGCATCTGTGAGGGGACCTTCTGGGCTCCCTCATGCAAAAACTGCCCTATATTTAGCAGTTGCCTTTTGAAAATTCTGCTTGTATTTACTGTTCTACATATTTGTCTGCAGTGAAGCATTTGTTAAAAAATTCAGACCAAATTTGATTTCTTACAAGCAATATCAGTCTGTCAAAGTGCTGCTTCCCCTGTTTTCCATAGTTCATGTAGTCAGACCGGAAACGGTGAGGTCTTAGTTCTGACCATCTTATGAAATTCTGGCTGTATTGTCAAATCTCCACTACCTTGTGATGGCCCACCTCACAATATAATAATGACAATGACAGTGATGATAATAATAGCACCAATTATTAAGTATTTGCCCTTTACTTACAGTGTTCAATTTGTCTCTATTAAGGATCTGTATTAAGACAGCCCTTGGCTCACAGTCTATATATAGTAGGCAGAAAGACACACACTCCTGCTCCGAAATATGTACACATCCTAATCCCCAGGATGTATGAATATGTTACATTCCATGGCAAGGAAATATTAAAGCAACAAATAGAAGTTAGGTTGCCAATCAGTTGATTCTGAGATTGGGAGGTTATCCTGAATAATCTGGGTTTGCCCTATGTATGCCCAAAAGGAAGGCAGGAGAGTCAGTGTCAGAGTGGTGCAGCATGAGGAAGACTCACCTGGCCATGACTGGCTTTGAAGAAGGAAGGGGAAGCAAGTAGTTTCTAGAAGCTGATGTGGCAAGGACATGGATTTAAACTACAGCAGAAACTTACTCCTACTGACATCTTGATTTAAGCCTAGTGAGACCACCCATTTTGGACTGCTGACTTCAACAATTCTAAGAAAATATTATTTTTTTGTTATTTTCATTCAGCAAGTTTATGAAAATTTGTTGCAGTAACAATAGGAAACTAATACAATTCCTTCCACAGTATCTATTCATGTACAAAATAGGAGCAAAAATACAGACTGTAGAAAAACATATAATTTTCTTAAATGATAATTTGATAGATTTTCAAATACTTGATTAGAAATGCATGTAGACTAAAAAGGAATGATGGCTGTTTGTTTTTGAAATGGGAGGCAAGGTACAATTGAAGTCTGAACTGAAGGAATAAAAAAACAAAAGAAAAATTTAAAGATTTTATTTATTTATTTTTAGAGAGGGGAAGGGAGGGAGAAAGAGAGGTAGAGAAACATCAGTGTGTGGTTGCCTCTCACATGCCCTCTACAGGGTACCTGGCCTACAACCTAGGGATGTACCCTTACTGGGAATCGAACCTGTGAACCTCAGGTTCACTAGCCAGGACTCAATCCACTGAGCCACACTAGCTAGGGCAAAAACCAAATAAGTTTAGGTTGGCGAAAGTAGAATTCAAAAAAATCACATGTATAATTGAGCATTTTCTACTGGTACCATACAAGTTGTATTATGTACATACCTGATATCTAAAGAACATGTCTTCCCTTAAACACTGCATATTATAAGAGATGATACCATTTTTGAGGTTAGGAAAGTGTGTGTATGGCACATACTAACTGTTGAATTGGTTGACTAATGCTTTAGAATCCTGGCTTTATTGCTGGAATGTAATTGGGTATCACAACTCTAATCATCAGATAAAAGTATTTTCTCCATTTCAGGCTTATCTTAAAGTTACTAAGATCACTTCAAACCCTGCTTTAACATGTCATTTTTATTTTTTGGTAGGAAATTTGATGGTGAAGGTGGAACCCAGGGTTTATAGGCTGCATTGTGTCCACCCCTAAATTCATATGTTAAAATCCTATACCTCAGTAATTCAGAATGCAACTGCATGTGGACATAGGGTCTTTAAAGAAATAAATGTGTACAGGAACAAGTATAAAGGACACACAGACAAAAACAAGGCGGGGGGTTGGAAATGGGAGGGAGTTGGGGAGGGCTGGGGGTAGGCTGGGATGGGAGAGAAAGGCAGAAAACTGTACTTGAACAATTGAAATAAAATAATAAAAAATGATTTAAAAAAGAAATAAATGTTACAATGAGGTCATTGGTTATGTCCTAATCCAGTATGACTGGTGTCCTTAAGGAAAGGAAATTCAGATGCAGCAGCATAAAGAAAAAAGACCACGTGAAGATAAAAGGAGGTACAGCCATTCACAAGCCAAAGAGAATGGCCTGAAATACATACAACCCTCACAATCTTCAAAAGAAAAAGATTTTTCCAACCCCGGATCTGCAACTTCTGCCTCCAGACATGAGAAAATACATTTCTATTGTTTAAGCCACACAATTTATGGTGATTGTATAGCGGCTAGCAAACTAAAATACCAGGTCAAATTTATCACATTCTAATATCAGTGGATATCTTTTTATTTTCTTCTTAGCATTTAAAGAATATTTATTGTTGAAAGAGTAACCAAAAACAGATTGTGTGATTAATGGACTTGATTATAATTTGTATCAGCCTGACTAAACAAACCATAGGATCTAGAGTATATCAGATATCAGATGGTATCAGGTTACAACAATGCCAGATTAATAATAGAAATTTTTTAAAAAATCAAAAACTGGTAAACAGAAATGATGTATTTATATGAAATCACCTAGAAATGAGAACATTGTAACTGTAGGAAGAGTTTATTTCTTCCAGAACTTTCTGCACAACTTATTTGGAAGAAGAGAATATTAACTTGGAACTCAGAAGGGAAGGCAAGTGTGGACTGCCAGCCTGAAATAAGAAGCCATAAATCCAGACTGGTGGAAAAGTGAGAATTAGCTTAGGAAAAAAAATAGTGAGAGGAGCAGAAGCTCCACATGGAAGGAAATTTCTGTTAGATATTTAATTTTTAAAAGTAGGTGTATTCTAGACATACCTTATGGGCAACCACTAAAAAACTGTGGAAGCAAAAGCCATGCTGTTTACTTCCAGTAGTAGCACACCTGGTTCCTTACATCATGACCCGCAGAAGCAAGTGGCCTTTATTTCACTTTTGCTCCTGGTTATTGTTTTCATCGTGTATTTTCCAGTATTAACACTGTAACATTTTCTTTATTTTATGTAGTACTCTTTAAAGTCTTTGTTCACTGAAATTAATACCCGTTTTTAGGATGACCATGGGTCCCCTGTTTACCATTATGGGAATCGTTTGTGAAGTAAAGTCCATGATTCTCATACTGGGAGAAAGTGTAATGTAATATGTTCCTTGAAAAAAATAGTATACTTAATAATACATATTGGTAGAAAATTAACAGATAATGTTTTATAAAAATAAAACTGTAGCAAAGAATATAGAAATAAAAAGCAAAATCCTTTTCCCATTTTCTAAATTTAACTTTAATCCATCATGTTGAATAGTTTAAGAAATTAGTAGCCATATAAAATATTCTATATTTTATTGTCTTTTTTAAATTTTTAAACAAATCTTAATGTATACCTGGTCTACAATATGCATTTTTAATTTATAAAGATGTCTTCTGCATCTTTTCATGTTAGCATCTAGCAGCCTACCTAATTTTTTAATGATGTAGAATTTTATTTTATTGATCTAGACAATTTTTTTTAAATAAACATCTTTTGATGGCTATTTCCAGTTGTTTTCTATTACTAAACATTGTCAAGTGCATACAATTTTATATATATCACACATACAAACTTTTTTTGTAGAATTAATTTTGAGGAAAAAAATTATTGTTCATTTCTCCAAAATACATGCAAACTATATTCCTGTTGAACACCTCCAGTATTTCCAGCTCCCCAGGCCACCACCATCTCACACCTAGATCATTGTTGCCACCTCCTAAACGGTTCCTTGGCTTCCACTCTTGCTCCCTACAATCTAGTCTCAATCCAAGGTATCACTCCTCTGCTCAAAATATTAATCTCACCCTTCATTCACTCCATTTCTTCCACAGGAACTTTCTTGCTGCCTCTCAAGAATGCCAGGCCTCAGGATAATTTTTTAGTTGAACCTCACTATGAGAACACCATCCAGATGACACCTTGGTTTTTGCCTTGTGAAACTAGGTGTGCCTGAATCTGACTTACAGAAATTGAGACAATAAATGGCTGTTATTTTTTTAAGATTTTATTTGTTTATTTTTAGAGGGTGAGGAAGGGAGGGAAAAAGGGAAGGAGAGAAACATTGGTGTATGAAAGAAACATTAACTAGTCACCTCTTGCACACTGGGGACCTGACAGGCGATCCAGGCATGTACCCTGACCAGGAATGGAGCCTGGGAACTTTCAGTTTGTGATATAATGCCCAACCCACTGAGCCACACCAGTCAGGGCTAAAAGTGGAAGTATTCTGAGTAATGAAACCATATGGAAATGCCATTAGATAGATGAAGATAAGTCTTCAGATTACACTTTCAAAACTAATTATTCTGCAACCAATTATTATATAATGTAACTTTTTATGAAAATAGCCTGGAAGTATATAGAGTAATAAGTTTAAAAATATACCATTATACACCATTCATATATATATATATATGAATTAATTTAGTGATATTAAAACACAGGACCCTGATATTAATACCAATAAGTTTTGGGATTCAAAATCTTTCCTTTAAGTATTTATGAGAACAGTCCATGTACATATTGTTAGGTTTTCTGCCTTGAGGTAATAAATTCTTGCAGTCTAGCTTTATTTCCAATGATAGATAAAAGTGACTCATTAGACCAAAGCTAACCTAATCCAATTAAATACACTTTAAATAAAAATTATAAGTATAACAGCATGTCATGTAAAAGAAAAGAAAATGACAAAATTTAAAAATAAAAAGATTCTAAAAGTTGTCCTATATTTGATTTTTATAGTGTTTTGGCAAAATGTTCAATTATTTATGCCTTTACATGGATTTTCTAAATATTATAATTTGTTCAGTTGCTATTAAATCCTCATCCTAGCGAGTCCCAAGCTTTGTTACCACTTTAAGTAGTATGTCGGCAACTCACCTCTCCAGTTACTTCCATTATTTGAATTTCTAAATTTAAAGGCAAAAACTCATTTCATTCCTTGAGGTTTTTATAAGTTTTTGCACATGACATCTTCATTAAAAATTTTAGATTTATGATTTTTCTTTGTAGCAGAAAAATGTAAAGCCATATCTCTAGTGTCTGTTTTCTGTAATGGTCGTGACATTAATTAGATGTTCTTCCCCAGACTACAGTTTGTGAGCAATTGTATAATCTCTGTTTCTGCCCCAAGCAAAGTCACGTTCATCTGTGTGTCTCTGATTTTCTTCATGTTATGATCATTACTTATTGACTTCCACATATCTCACAGACATTATGAAGAAGGAAGCATACAACCTTAGCCATTTGTCATTCGACTTTATCCTCTCACCTCACTACCCAGGCCCAGATTCATCTTGAGCTACAGGCTTTCAGGGACTGCATTACAGCCTGTAGCTAAAGAGCTATGGTTATGGAGCTGTGGGTGAAAAAACAGTAAATGCCGTGAGGAAAGTTCTTATCTTCCTCCTGGCATATTCCGCTGATCTTCGCCAGGTCAAAGAGCTTGTTATGTTTCAGAACTGAAGACTATAGCTACTGTTAGGTCAGTTTCATGAGATGATTACATGAACATTCAAAGACATGGCAGCCTAGTTTTTAAATATTAAAGTATGAGTAACTTAAACTAAATATTTAGAATGTTTTTTAAAGATTTTATTTATTTCTAGAGATGGGAAGAGAGGGAGAAAGAGAGGAACAGAAACATCAGTGTGTGGTTGCCTGTAATGCACCCCCTATAGGGAACATGGCCTGCAACCCAGACATGTGCCCTGACTGGGAATCAACCCAGCGACACTTTGGTTCACAGGCCCATGCTCAATCCACTGAGCCTCACCAGCCAGGGCTAGAATGTTTTTAAATAATGTTTTTTTGTGTATTTTCTATAAAATGTACTTTAAAAACACAATGCAATGTTTCACTGAAAATATTTATGTAGTGTCAATAATTCTGGGAGCAGCAAAGTTCAGTTGATCTTCATATTTATTCCCATTCAAAAATATGTTATTAAGATGATATACCCTAAATACTGTAAATTAGGCTGAGGGTTATCTTGCTTACTCTATCCGGAATCCTTGAGTTTCAAATGATTTAATTTATCAACATTTTTAGTCAATTTTTGTTAAATATTATCTACAAAGAATGTTATTGTCCTCATAGTAAAAATTAGTTCAAATAGTAAGAGTATCTAGTATTTAATTAGTACTTAGATATTAGTTATATATTTATAATTTTATAAAAAAGTTTCCACAAGACAATGCAAAGAATTATAGTATTTGAAAGCAATTTTTAAGTCAAGCAAAGATACTTTGAGATTTTTATTTTGGTTTTGAACTCAAATTACTTTTTTATGGATTGTATCTATCTACATTGAGAGAAATATAGGTACTTCCCACTTTACTCAACTCTTTTTAAAATGAGAAATGTTAATTAAATATTGCTGTTCATTAAAATTTACAGGCCATGAAAGAGATGGTGCCAAATATATAATTTATATAATGTTACAAGTTTATTAGAGATTTTGCTACTACTGATCTGATTCATATGTAAATTTCCACAAAGGAAAATTAACATGTCACTCCTATAATTATTAATTATGCAATTATTTTACCAGTAAGCAAGAAATTTTAAAAATATATTAGAAATATACAATGCCAGAAATATTTAATATTATTTACTATACAAGTAATTATGATTTTATCTTCATTTATTTTGCTTTAATATCACATATTAAAATATATAATTAATTTTGTGAATCACTCATTATGTGGAGGAAAGCTGAATGAAATGGCTAAATCAGGAAAACCACAGATCATGGCAGTGCTCATTTTCTGGTATGGTCATAACTTCCAATGTGAAGAGCATGATCTCTGCCTTCCTAAGCAGGTCATTTATAGCTTATTTACGATTTACCATCTAATTTAGGAATTCTATAAGACAAAATTTCTACTTGTTTTTTAAAAAAAAGATTTAGAGGCTGTAAGTACTGCACATTAAGGCACACTTCCCTTTAAAGTACTCATTATCTTCATGATTTTAATAAATTGTGATTAGAAATATTTTTATGACCTCTTATCAATTATGTCCTGAACTACTGCAGTAGCTGTAGTGAGTATAACAGATATTTGTTATTTTTTAAAAAATCAGAAAACATCAATGTGATAGTCTTAAAAAGAACATTTCCAGCCTTGGCTGGTGTAGTGCAGTGGACTGTGTATAGGCCTATGAGCCCAAATGTCACCAGTTTGATTTCCAGTCAGGGCACATGCCTGAATTGCAGGCCAGGTACCCAGCAGGGGGTATGTGAGAGGCAACCACACATTGTTGTTTCTCTCCCTCTCTTTCTCTCTTTCCCTTACCCTCACTCTAAAAGTAAATAAATAAAATCTTTTAAAATAGAAAAGGAGAAATGCAACTGCCAAAAAAAATGTTTCCATAATGCTGATAGGAGAACATGAAATATTTAAACACACCTGGTTTCAACACAGGACTCTTTTAATTATTAGTTGAATGTTAGTTAATCTGAGCCTCAACTTCAAAAATAAAATAATAACTTGTAAATAAAAGTGTGGGATAATTAAAGATAAAGTATGATGAGCATAGGGAATATTAATAGTTAGAAAATAATAACTAGTAGCTACTGAATATATTAGGATAACATAGATCTCAAGTTTGCAAATACTCAGTTACCTGGCTCTATATTGGAATATACTACTTGGAATCCAACTGTTTATGTGTAACAATCATATTCAACTTGCTTTTGTGGTAAAATACATACATATAAAATGAAAATAATACAAATATAATGATGGAATTAATTTTTAATCAACTCTGAAGTTGAAAGTATATTGTCTAAATTAGTTTGCACTAATAAATTACTGAGGTGTAAATATTTTCCTTCAAATTAAAGAAATGTTTTATTTCTGAATGCATTTATCATGTGCATATGGTACCCAAATTATTTTAATGTAATTCTTTTATATTAGAATTGTCTTATCCATATACTGAAATGGGGGTAAATAAGGTTCTCAACTTCAAAAACTCATCTTTAGAGATTTATTGATAAAATCAATATGTGAGATTATATTTCAAATTCTTTAGATTATTGAATCCTACACTTGCAGTTTGAAAAGGTAATGTGATAAATACAGTATTAAACTTCAAAGTGATAAATATTTTTGCCACAACCAAAGTTTACTTAAACTTGAATTTACTGAGATTAATTTTGGGTATATTATACAATTTATAGATATAACTGGACACATAATTATTATGTTGACTAACTTTCCTGGTCTACCTCTGTGGTCAGTATAACCAACAGAGAATTTAGATTGTAACTAAGTCAGTTTCCTTCATTAGGTCAATAAAGAAAGTAGAATATGTTGCAGGATAATGTTGCTTACTCTTAGAAGAAAAAAACATTCTGTTTTTCAGGATAGTATTACTCAATTTTAATTTTTTGATTACTTACCCTGAAAGAAGGCACATTGAACCAATTGTAGCTCAATGCATCTTCATGGAAAAATGCCTGGCCTCATCTGAAGGATTAAAACTAAGCAGTTATTCAACATTATATTTTTAGTTCATTCACTAATTAATTTAAAGACAATAGCCCTGGCTGGTGTGACTCAGTGGATTGAGTGCCAACCTGTGAACCAAAGGGTCGCAGGTTTGATTCCCAGTCAGGGCAGGTGCCTGGGTTGTGTCAGGTCCCCAGTAGGGGGCCTGTAAGAGGCAACCACACATTGATGTTTCTCTCCCTCCCTTTCTCTCTAAAAATAAGGAAATAATAGTCTTTGAAAAAACAAAGACAATAGGCAATGGGAATTGTATAATTCTACTTTTAATTTTTACATGTGCATAATCAGAAATGTCATGCTTAAAGAATTCATACAAGTTTAAATATAACTAATGAAATTTTGGAGTGGTTAAATAACAAATGAATAAAAATCTTCTTAGAGTTCCTTTTGTTTGACAGTATTCAAATCAATGACTTAATTAGTTCTGGCTGCAAGAATATTATTGTATACTTTGAGTGAATACATAATTTACTGATACCAGCAGTTTACATTTTCTTATTAAACTAAGCAGCTTGATTTAAAATTAAAAATATATTATTCCACATTTTCAAATTTTTCAACACTAAACATAATTTAGTTGAATATACCACATTGTCAACATACGTAGCTCATTATCTCTGTATTTTAATGAAGCAATGAAATAGATTAAGTATTTTACCACATTAAAAAATTCCAAACAATAATCATATAGCCAATAATATGAATATATATTTTTCTTACATAAATGTATTTTGAAATTTGCCACACAATAATAAAAATTAATGTTTTTTACTTACCTCAAGCTCATCTAATTAAAAAGGCAGTAAGAAAGTATTATTTAGAGCTCAGTTCTATGAATTTAGGAGCAATAATAATCTTAGTGCAAAAATAGAAGTATATATATTTTTAATTTTTGCTGGAAATAATAGATAGCAATTATACTATAAGAGAGGCACCATGGAATAGTAGATGGAGTCTGAAAATGGCAGTTAAAAAGACAAATGTTTTATCTGACTTTATCACTACATTACTTCAGTTTAACTATAAAATAATGGCACTGGACTAAATAAAGTTAAAAATTTTTCTATCTCTTAATTTTTATGACTTTGAGTTTTAATCATTGTAAACAAAGCAACAGATTATTTTCTATAACATAATAAAATATGCAGAACATTAATTATCTTAAATAAATGAAAATTTAGTCTAGATACCATATCTCTCAATCATGGGTACTGGTAATGGCTTGGCCATTAAGAGACAGTAAACATATTTTAATATAACAGTAGCTTCCTGCTTCTGTTTATCTTCCCATTATTTCTTTTTAAATGCCTTTACATAGTACAGATATTAATGTGCCCTTATAAAATTGTTATCAAATTTATCTATACCAACAGGTATAGTGTAGAAGCTACTAATGTCAATTTTATAAAAGCAATTATGAACAAAGGCACCAGATTGGCTACTAAACATTTATATTGCAATTACCTTATGTGGATGGATAGATTATAATTTGTTAAGAATTTACTGGCAGAAGTTAATTATATGTGAAATACAGAACTTAAAACCTTATTTGAATAATATGGTGGCTGGAAAATGATTGTAGTTAGTTGGGACTGAGGTACTATAAATGTCTGGGACAGATTACTTCTGCAATATAATAATATCTGTGTCTCAGCAACCTGCACTTGACTCTAAACTCTTAGAAAGATCTGGGCATAGTGATGGCCAGGCCTAATAGGTTAAGTGTCATATGAAAATTAAAAAAAAACACCAATAACACACACACAAACAAAACAAACCCCTGAGATGAGGAAAACTGATACAAAGGGCAAAGGCTGTTAAAGTGATAACTGCTCATGTTGACTCTAGAAAGATATCAATAACATCTTCTCCAGCCATTTTTATCACATTAATGTTTGAGACTTGGGATAGAAATGGTAATAGTATTTTTTCTTAATTTTTATTTTATTTTTTATTTTTAAATATTTTTTAATTATAGTTGATGTGCAATATTATATTAGTTTCAGGTGAATAACCATGTGATTAGACATTTATATAATCTCTAAAGAGGTTACTCTGATACATTTAATATTCACCTCATACCCTACATGTTTATTACAATATTTTTTACTATATTTCTATACTGTACTTTACATCACCATGATTATACTGTAACTACCAATTTGTACATCTTAATCCTGTCATCTTTTTCACCCCTCCCCAAGTCTCCCTTCCATCTGGCAACTCTCAAAATGTTCTCTGTATCCATGAATCTGTTTCTGTTCTATTTGTTCATTTATTTTGTTTATTAGATTCCACATATAAATGAAATCATCTGGCATTTGTCTTTCACTGTCTGACTTATTTCATTCAGCACAACACTGTCTAGCTCAATCTATGTTGCTGCAGATGGCAAGACTTCATTCTTTTTATGGCTGAATGCACAGTCAGTGGCATTGCTCCCAAAAAGTCTTGGCAGCTTCAGTGTATAACTATGGTCAAAACATAAGAGAGGACTCGCACAATCATTTAAAAAGTAATGTTTAACATGGTGGGGTTGGAAGCAGCCCCACAAGTACAATTTTGTGACCTTAGTGGAACTATTTTTAAACCTAAATTAATGTAAATTTTGTGGGGAACAACTGATAAAAGATGGCAGCAGACCAGCATAAGGCAAAATAAAAATTATTTGGAAAACTAATTTAAAAATTATTTCACTCAAGAAAGTTAAAAAATTTTGGTAAAGTGTATGTGCCTATGTGTTTAAAATAATGAGCAAGTTACTGTATTCCTTCTAAATAGGGGATTTTTACAATAGGGGACTTACAAAGTCCTTTTGTGATTTAAATCTGTATTTCATTAAACAAGAATGTATATTAAATTTTATTACATTTACATGTTCATATTCAACCACAATTTTCTACAATTTGCTTAATTAAGGCATTGGAATAAAAAATATTCACCTTTATTGTCCATAACCTTTACTGTACCAAATTTATATTATCCAGTGTAGATGCATATTGGTAGTTGGTATCTCACCAGTGTAGATGATAACAGCTTTCAGAAACTGGGTATTTTATTGTTTGTCTGCCTTAAGAAACTATGCATTGCCTTCTGTATTTTTAATCCATGCAATTAAATGTTTTTATTTTCATCATTATTTTTACATTCCAGAAAGTTTAAAGCAGATGTATTTTAAAATAGTAAAAACATTAAATTCTTTCCCAAAATGCCAGTTTAAGTCAAAAAATGTGTACATAAACAAACAAAAAATTTGCAAACATTAGTGGAACCCTAAAAAGACTAGAGTTAATCAGTTAACATTAAGTAGATTACAGAAGAGCTTTTATGTGAAACTTCTTAGCAATTTTTTTTAAATGCTTTGCAGGTAAATTTAATTCTTGACATTTCCAGGAGATTCTTACTGAAGCCAAATCCATAGCTACTTTATCAAACAAAATATAGCTGTGAATCAAAATTTAAATGGGTCAGTCAATAAATATAAATCTAGAGACATCAGTAATTTGGGGTTATGTTAGGAATGTCAATACTACCTTTTGTTTGGGGAAAGACTGAGGATGAGGGCAAACAATAGTTTCCTAATTTGACTGAAATATTTTCCTAATATATAAAATATGTATTTCAGGAGAATTGAAGTAAAATTATTTCAAGCTATCTAAAATAATTTGTGCTGAGTGTGTTCATAGATGTCTTAAAGAGTCATTTGTTTTAAAAAGAATGTGTCTTATTAATATACACAGAAATTCTATGTAAATATATATACATACATATGTATGTATACATATATGTGAGTATATGTATATGTGTGTGTATATATACACACACACTCTGTAGGAACCATTTTGCTATCTTTAAATGCCGAAGAGGAATGTTTCATCAAACAAAATATTGCTTTGGATTCAGAACATAAGCCTTTTGTGTGTGTGTATGCACACAAATAGCAAATGTCACTGCCACATATAATTTATTTCCTTCAGCTGAGATATATATATACTTTAAAATGGTATTTATTTTTCTGTAACAAAAACTCATCATATTATATGAAGCATTCGAACCTAAAGTTTCTGAAGAAAATCATTTGAGGTCTAAAGATTCAAATGTTTACTTCATGGCGGTATTAACATTCTTTCTGCCTTCATGTTTGTGATCTCTTGTATGAGGCTTGAACATTTTAGGTGAAGGCTTAATGGTATACAAAAATGAAACAAAAGAGTCCATATAAAAATGTATAAAATAATTCTGTCAACAGTGTGACTCTATTTCAGACAAAAGTATAAGAAAAAGTATTTACTTAGATTCTACATTTCCTGTACCTTTAAGTGAATCTATTGCCTATTTTGAGTGAAGAAAAAGAGACTGACAACTGTCTGTGACCACAGTCTGTCTGTGAAACAGCTGTGATCCTAAAATGTGAAATGAGATTGGCTTTAATAATATCGTCAGTTTCTTAGGATCACTTTGTGTCACTTTTGCCAATCTTTTGGAGAGAGATACTACTTAGGGAACCCTGAAGTTATTCTGTTAGAGTTTTAATGTTGGGACTCCCACTTGGGAAAGCCAGCAAAAAAGGCATCATGTCTTTTTAAGTAGGTAATTGTGCAGTCTAAAAAAAAAATGGATCTGTTTAGGTTGTACATTTGAATAATCTTGCAGATGGCTCAAACTAATAAAACTCTCAATAGCTGATATACAAAACCATAAGGTGAACTGTATTTTTTTAATTAAGCTGTAAAAACCAAGAAGGCCTAATTTTCATATTATCTTAACAACATTTTTTTCTTCCGTTAATGAACTAGTTGGAGTCAGAAGGTTCCTGAGTGACAAATGAAAATATGAGGACTGATACATAGTTTAGATTAGTGGGTCTCAAATTAGAACTTGTGGACTTGCTAGAAAATAAAGTTCTCATACTCCATTCATCCAGATGAATCAGAAGGAATTGAAAATCAAATCAAACATGAACCAGAAACTCTGGTTAGGTTCTTAGGAACCTGTATTTTAACAAGCACTGCAGATTATCCTAATACATGTTAAAGTTTAGAACCACAGATTTAGATAGTAAATAACCACCCTGTCAATATTGATCTAATAATCAATCTTAGATAACAATAATAAAGATAATGGTTATTACTTATCCCTGGCCTGATTACCTTTGATTGACAATGTGCTGTTTGAATACTAAGCTAAGGTAACCTTCATGTTTTATCTTCAATGTAGTAACAGACTTACTGTATTTGTAGTGAAAATTGATATTATGACACCTATTTTACCCATTAGGTGACTAAATATCTCTGGTTTTGCCTATTATATCTTTATTCGTAGATGACTCACAGGCAAGTTTATTTCCCTCTAGGTCTAATGGCTTCTGTGTGCACATCATTGGTAATTTCTTTTCTCCTCACTTCCTACACTTTGAGATTATTGCAAATAATCTCATTAGTTATAATCAATAGTTAATAATCAAAAGTTGATAATCAATAGTTAATAAACTGCCCACTTTTCAAAAATATTAATAGAAAAGCTGTTTGTACTTTTTAATTAGAAGAACCTTGGCTGTGCCAAAGCATAGAAAGACACTCTATTAGAGTTTTATATAGAAAATTTCATTAAATGTATTCTGAGTAATTACAACCAGTGGCCTTGACAATAAATACATCCTTATCATCCCAGGAAAAATATTCTTTTAATCCAAACTGGTACGTAATGATGCTGAGTCACTCATGCAGATGAAGTTTAGTCCTTCAAGACCAACACAAATAAATATAAAAGAAGAAAGAGCCATTTCAAAAGAAGTTGCTAACACTCCATTCTCATGAGATTATAATTTTATCTCCTCTTATACAGATATCACTTTGACTTTCATCCTTGCAGGGTAAACCATGCACCCCACCTTTCCTCTTCCATGAGTAACTAGATGCATTAATATTTTACATGTGATTATTTTATATTCATTAAACGATAGGAATATTTTCCATATATCATAATATTAATCTTTGCCTGTTTGATAATATATAATGTTTTGTCCAAAATGTTCAAAAGTGTTTTACAGTTTTCTTAATGTCTCTTTTAGAGCCCATTCTTATTATAGAGAAGATTGTCTGCATTGTTCATGGGAGTGGAACATTCATCAAATGTATTTTACTAAAGTATCAAGTTGTTGATACCCAAGTTAAAAAAAAAAGAGATGCTTCGACAGTTTGATTTTATAAACTTGCCATTACCTGTTTTCATTTTAGCATTTGTAATATTATGGTTAAAATGTTGAAAAAATTAATTACTAAAAATCAATAATTAGAAAGTACAGTATCAAGTGGGTTATGTGTAATTTGGAAGCCAATTACATTTTAACATTCATCCAGTTATCCTTTTGAAACCATTTTCTTGGTGAAATTAAATAGGGTTTGTTCATCAGCTTAGATAATAGCTGTTCTAAAACACAACTCACTGTATATGTGATACAGGAGGCTACAGATTCAGGTCTCTAAATCTTAAAAAATAAAGTCAGTGCAGTGTTTTAAAGGGATGTCCAGAAAAATAAAGGGTTTATTCTTGAGGGATAATAAAAGGTTTTCCCTTTGAAGAAAAGTAGATTGTACTTTGAACCTATCCTTTGGGAGGCTTGTTTGAAATGTTAATTAGAGTGACTGGTTTAGCAAGGATTAGGACAAGAGCTAAACATCACTGACAGCAAGATATCTTCTCCTGGGAATCTTTTATGTCTCAGTGACTGTTTTGGTGCTTAAAGTGGATGAAGTTACTGCGTACTCACCAGAAAAAAATGTTGCAAAGACTACACCATTTGTAAATGTACTTTAATATCCACTGTTGAACCAGAAACATTTTATGTTTTAAATTATTCATACTTGAAAAGTTCAGAAACTCAAATAAGTGAAAGCATACCTAACACTAATGTCTTTTAATTGGTAATGTGTCTGTGTATCTTGTTATTTCTTTATGTGATCAGTTTCATCATTTTGGAGTATTTTTCTAACATTTATCTGCAGAGACAATACTTTCCAAGTTGCTGAAATTGAAATATGCAAACTCTAAAAACTTTCAAATATTTAATTATTTATTAATTCAGGAATTATTGAGATTTTAATATAGGTCATGCAGTAAAAAGTACAGACACAGACCCTGACTTCATGAGGTTTACACTCCGGTGCAAGCACAGACATGTCACAACATGGTGTGATACGTGCTTGAGTGGAAGGAAAGAGAGTGGTGTTAATATGCACATAGAGGTATTTCTAACACTACTTGGAAGGCATCATAAATGTTTTTTTTGAAAGAGGTGACCTCATAAGTGAAATACAGAATCTACATAAGAATTAGGCAAAGAAAGAAGTTGTGGCATAGAAAGTCACCTTAAAAAAGATCAGCTTTGTCAAGTCTGTGTCAGAGAATATGAGTATGAATATATTTAAAAACTGCCAAGAATTGTATCTGGCTGAAGTGTTGTATTCAGCAGGGAAGAATTATAAAGAAAATTCAATTCATGAGGGTCTTGTTGTGGACCATACCTGAGAGTAATGAAATTCCATTAATATATTTTACATAGCAGGGAATGTCGTGTTAAAAATTATGTTTAGCAAATTCTGACTCCACATATGTTAAACAGAGTGAAGATGAGAGATGCTGGAGACAGAAAGAACTGTCGATAGACATTTCAGCTAAGCTCGCTGAGAGGTGGTGGTATGGTTAACGCAGACACAGTGAGGAAAGAGAATAAATGGTCATATTTAACAGATATTAACAGCTTAAATCAGGAAGACTTGTCAATTTTTTGTAGAGGTTTAAAATGCAATAATCAAGAGAACTCATATTTAAAATATATTTATATAATGTCAAACCTGGGTGAAAATGTATGCTGAATGTCTTGGTTTATACATAATATATAAAACACGTTTTATATTTTAAATATATAAAGATGTATTTAAATAGTCTTTGACAAACTTCCTTAGCTGACAGAACGGACCACCAAAAAGAAATGAATTTTTTTTTAGTTTTTGTTGTTGTTGTTTATTTGAGTTTATTAAAGTAAAATTTGAAATAAAAAAGAAAATTTGCCCTTTTTGGTGTATAATGAAGTGGGTTTTTGCAAACCTAACTGCAACCGTCAAATATAGAACATTTTTACCATCTCCATCAGTTCCTCAAAGCCCCTTCAGAGTCAGCATTATTCCCCAACCCGGCTCTACTGCAACCGTTGGTCTGATTTCTGTTTCTTTATGTTTGCCTTTTTCATAAAGTTATAAAACAGAATCATTCAGAATGCGTATTGCCTTCAGCATTATTTTAATATACCTAATGTTTATGATATCCATCCAAGTTACTGTGTAAACACTAGCTTGTCCCTTTTTATTACTGAATGCATTTCATAATATGGATATAAACATGCTTTATCTTAAAAATAATTTTATTTTTTATCTCTATTATCTATATTTTTGTATTTAACATTTGGGATTTCATCTTATACATTAGTGATAAATAAAACAAGATTAAAGCTTTACTCTCAACTTTATGATGTCTCATTAAGGGAGATATTATAATAGATTGAAAACTCTGAAGATAAAATGAATACAAATTTGGTTAAATTTACCAATTCCTTGAACTTGCCCTAATATATAACTTGATAAAATTTTCTTTCCCATTAGGTATCCAAGTTTGGTGGAATATATGAAATTTTGCATGTAGGTGAAAAGAAAGGTGAGTATCCTTGCAAAAAAGTGTCTTTTTCAGGTCTGTCCTTTTTTGGATCTTGATGTAAAAAATCTTTCAAATTATTAGAACTCATGTTAGCATCTCTCTCACTAAGCTACAAGGCATCCAGGAAACTCAACCTAAAGGGGAATTTAGGAGTGCAAATAGATTAGATGAGGGTGTAAAAAAAATGAATCAACTATTAGAGCCAGGTTTATGACATGAATTGCAAAGTACGTGTCAGTGCTAGTCACTTAAATAGGGAAATAGAAAGGGGGATGATCTAGGTAGCAATAATACTATTGTGGAAATACTATTTTAGATGGCCGCTGAATGCTTAGCTGAGTAGGCAAAGCAGTAATACATAAGGGCCTAGAAGTCAGAAAAAAAAAAGCAAAAACTTATATGTAAACTTGAGAATCATCATCATTAAATGATCATTTAAATGTGATTGAAAGATAACAAATGTGAGCAAATATTACCAAGATAATATATTATAGCAAAACAAATATGGATATAGCTCTGTATTAGAAAAGAGAAAGCCTTAGAAAAGTATATAGAATGGGCAGGGAAAGGAGGCTAAAATTGAACATTGAGATTTGCCATGTTCTAGCAGTAAAGCTTAAGCTGTGTGAATGAATGAATGAATGAAACTTATACAAACTAATGTTTGCAATTGGCCTAACTGGGTTTGATATCACCTACGGGGAATTCTGCAGGTCTCCCTTGGAACTCTTCCAAAATTAATATTCCTGGTAAACACTGTGGGGTTTAACCCAGAAACTTAGACCAGCTGTGCACAAACACAAAGCTGTGAGGAATTTGGATTATTTAGATGCCTCTTCTGAGACTCTTGTTCTTGCCTACACTTACTTTCTTTCCCTGGTCTCTGCTGATTGCCTTTAAATAAAAATCTCATGTTAGTATGGCAATGCTATGCAGTCTGGTATCCTTTCAAATACCAAAATGAAGGATAATAATATGCTGGATTTGTACTATGTTTATTGTTAGGTATGGAAAAGAAGCACTTGCTAGATAAATAACTTTATGGCAGCTACAAGAAGTTATGATGACTTTTTCCAGAATTAATAACAAATTCAGGAATTTAGTTATATTGACTAATGTAATCAGTATCAGAACCTGCTTGAGTTAATAATAAATCTATAATCATTCTCCACAATCTCTTTTGGCACTAGCCTATCAAATGTATACATATGTGTGATTGGAAGTACCCATATAACTTTTGAGTGTTCAATGGCAGCACTAATCTCTTAACATTCGAAATAATATATTGCTTATTATTGTTTATTACCCTTATAGGATGAGAGGACAGTTTGTAAGGGTTTCCACTTGGGTCTTTTAACAATATTATCTCTCAATCCATAGGTTAAGCAATCAACATAGGTTACTTCTACCAATTGCTTATTATACTTATTCCATTTATATATTCTGGAGCTGGAAAAATAAATATCAATTTGCTATAGCCTCCTTGGACACACCGTGAAATGACTTTGGCAAAATCTCTATTTAATACCTGACTTCCTAAGTCCTCACTCAAGTCAGAACACCAGAATGTGTGTTTGGGCCTCCAGAGTCTAAGGTCTTTTCAAAGATTATGCCCAATAACTCACATAACATTTGTATACGGCCCACTTCCTAACACAGCATAACTCCAGAAATGAAAACAGGAACCTCTGGGAGGATAACAAAAAGAGTCAAGTTATTTCTTTTACCCAGTACAGGGCATTTTAACAAAGCGTACAGAGAGGGCAGCCCTGGTGGTATGAACTTTACTGAACTACTTGAGAGTGAAGCGCAGATATCATGAGTTCTTAAACAAAAAGTAATTCAGTTTATATCTCCTAAGAAGAACATTCTCTTAGTTAACCAATGTGAACTTTTCAAATTTGGGATATTTACTATTGACATAATAGAGTCCACAGTTAAGTTTTATCAAATTAAGTTGTCCCAATAGACCCATATAGAGCTTTAAAAAGAAAAAAGATAGACTCATGGGCACAAACAACAATACAGTTATTGATAGGGGGAAAGGGGGTCAAGAGGGACAGAAGCAGGTAAAGGGAAGATAAATGGCGATAGAAGACTTGACTTGGGGTGGTGAACACACAATATGGCATACAGATGATGTATTGCAGAACCATGTGCCTGAAATGTATATACTTTTACCAGCCAATGTCACTCCAATAAATTTGACTAAAAAGAAATTAAAAATTAACAAACATTAAAAAGGCTTGGATCCAATCTAGAATCATATATTCATTTATTAGTCATACATTTTCAGTTTCCTTTAGTGTGAAAGAACCCCTCAGTCTTTCTTTATCTTTTTTTTGACATTGAAATCTTTAAAGAATACAGACCAATAAATCTATTTTAGAATATGGAGCATTATAAATATTCCCAAATTTCTGTTTTCCTGATTGTTTTCTCTTGAGCATCCATCCTGGAATGCAAACATTTAGTTGTCAGATGCATAAGGGAAGGTTTATTATCCTTTGGATGGGAAAATAAGGAGACAAATGGCTGCAGATCTAATACTCAGAGCATCTGAAAAGCAAATGTTTCTGGGGGGAATAAAACCAAATATTCTCTAGCTTTGTAGCATATAAATTTTCATGTCTCAAGAAACCAGGAATTTGCAGGAACACTGAGAAATCCAGGGAAGATTTATCTTCTCACATTAAGTATTTTTTTAATGTTTTCTGTAATAGCCCTATTTGTATTGATTGGTGAATTCATGCACATGTAAAAAGCATAAAATGTTCAAATCAGATATAATTTCTCATGACTTATAAAATAAGCTTGTTAAAATTAGCTTGGTAAAATATTTACATTGAGAAAGGCTACAATGAGTTATTTAGAACACAGCTCTATTTAGTCCAGATTGATTCTACAAGTAATGATGGACAGATGCCATGCTAATCTCTGAATAAGTATTTCTACCACAGTAGTCTGCTTATCCCATTATTTTTATTTTTTATTTAAGAAAAGAATGCTTATAGTGTTTCATTATGGAAATTTCTTTACATTATTTAGGTTAATTGTTGGGAATGAGACATTACTATTTAAAAGGAAAGAAGAAGGAAGGAAGGAAGGAACTCCCTGACAGCTGGCAAGTGAGAATTAAAAATAAGAGCTAGATTATAGTACTCTCAATATATGTAAGCAATTTCACAGAAGTTATTACATGATAGCATGAAGACCAGGTCAGGACTTTTATTAATTACTAAATAAATACACATTTCTCACTCATGTATAATATGAATAACTATTGTTCTTTTACCAATGGCAGCTCTAACTCTATTTTGTGTTTTTCATTGTTCATGTAAAATTTACTAACATATCAATTATAAGTTACCTGAGCTTCTGGAAAGAATTGATTTAAAAACAAATCTAGTTTTCTTAAATTCTCCTTCAGAATGGCTCCAAACAAATTCAAATGCTATTGTAAAACTCTCTCACCTCCTTGTTACTGAGATGTCCCAAGATTCTCAGTGGTATGTGTCCTCCCTGCAAGCTGGTAAACCTGACTTTGAACATAGGTGTGTTTCTGCTGGTCTTTTTCTGGGAAAACAAAGCATGAATTTCCAGAGAGAAGAAACAGCAAACTTAAAGGTACTGATATTAAAACAAGCTTGAAACATATTAGGAAAATGAGGAAGTAAATGTGATTGAGGCAATGTGAATGATGCAGAAAGCAGTAAGAGGTGTGCTCAGAGTGCTAAGCAATGACCAAGTAAATTAAAGTCACAGTCTGGAAATAATAATAATGACTGAAATTTGCTCTGAATGAAGGATTTTGAGAAAAGTAATGGTATCTGTTATAAGTTTCCATAAGATCACTCAAACCTACATTGAGAATAATTTGAAAAGACACAGGCATATATATAATCAAGGAACTCAGCTAAGAGGTTACTGTGGTAATACAAATGGGTGGGGCCAGATTGTAACAGTTGTAATAAAGACATATTTAAAGCTAGTTCATAAATTTGTATTATATTTTATTTCTCATTCTAAAAACATAAAATGATAATTGTTTTCATTTCTTTATAAAAACATTTTGGGAGCATGAAATTTTAAAAATTTATGTACATGTTGCAGTTAACAGAACTAATAAAGGTAACATGATTCCTAGCTTTTAAATTTTGAACAGTTTAATAATGTATCATTAGGAAGTAGTAATAGTTTCATCTTTTAAATCTTTGAAATCAATATTAGGCAAGACTTTTAGCTTTAATATTAACATCTGGAAATTTGACTTTGTGGAAAAACAACTGAAGTGATTGATCACATATCTATTCCATAACTTTGTCCTTCAGTGTAGACTTTTAAAATTGAAACTGCTTCTTCCTTTAGCTTAGACAAAATAGTCTTAAACTTTCAAAGAATCTATAATCTAGTTGGATAAAGTAAAATTATTTAACATGTCCTACAAGATTCTCAGTCATGAAGTTTCAACCTTCTAGTTATCTTTGGTGACCCATGGCTATTAATCCCAGTACCATGTGATCCACCATGCTGATAGAGCTCTTACTGGCATTTTTTTATTTTCCAAAAAGTTCATGCCGCTTTAAAAGTTCATAAATAACTATATTATTTTCTTTGCTTAGAATAAGATCACTTTAACATTTTTTAAAATAAATGTTGTTGAGGTTTAATGTGTTTATTATATGGTCCATGTATCTTAAGCACACTTTGTTCTAATTCTTCCAAATGAACATATTTGTGTAACCATACTCTGATCAAATTATAGAAATTACCAACACCTTGGAAGCCTCCTTTATGCCACTGGCAAATCTTTATCTCTTCCACAACCCCCATCAAAGGCAGCCACTATACTGATGCTTATTAACTTATGAGAATATAAACATATATTTTTGTTAACTATTTACACAAATATATAATATACAACTGGAGATCAACTACCTGTTTGAACAGAATGGAACTACATAAATCAAAGTGTCCTTGTACACTTCAAAAAAAGAATCAACCACTGTAATCTATTGTCAGTTTTTAGTTCTTTCAACAAAACATAGTATAAAACAGAAATATTTCTATCCATGAAGTTTTCTCTCATTGCTGATAAAAGTAAAGTTATCCACCTCCCTCTCTTGGTCATATTTAGAATACAGTATTCTGATCTGTGAGTCTTTATTCAAGTGGCTTTTTTGTCCTTGACAACTATTTATTGTTTCTCAATTATACAATTTCAAAAATGTATTTATAATTAACTAGCTGGCTTAAGATTATTACATGTAATGAAATTTTGCAATTGTTTTGTATGTGTGCTTTACCTTAGTTGTCAAGGTAGTTGGTGAACCTAAACAGTTTTTTGTACCTCAACTGATGCTTATTTTTTCAATCTTATTATCAACTCTCAAATACCAATGAGACAATATTCAAACATTTATCTCTGATAGTTATTTGAAAACATTAAAAACAATTTACTTACTTCTCTAGCTTATAAATAACAGGAAGATTTAAATGAGGCTACAATATTCATAATTTATATATTTCTTCTAAAATATCTCCAACCCCAGTATTCATAGCAGCACAATTGACAACAGCCAAGAGCTGGAAGCAACCTAATTGCCCATCAATAAATGAATGGATCAAAAAAACTATGGTACATTTAAACAACGCAATACTATGCAGCAGAAAGAAAGAAGGAGCTCCTACCCTTTGTTACAGCATGGATGGAACTGGACAGCATTATGCTAAGTGAAATAAGTCAGATAGTGAAAGACAAAAACCATATTATCTCTCCTTTAAGTGGAACCTGATCATCAAAACAAACAAGCAAGCAAAATATAACCAGAGACATTGAAATTAAGAACAATCTGATAGTAACCAGAGAGGTGGTGGGAGGGGATAATGGGGGAAGGGAGTAAAGGTTTTCAGGAACAACTATAAAAGACACATGGACAAAACCAAGGAGGTGTGATATCAGGGGAGGGAGGTCAGGATGCCTTGGGTGGAAGGGATAGTGGAGGGTAAATGCAGACAATTGTATTTGAACAATAAAAAAAATAAATAAAAATAAAATTAAATATCTCCATATAATTCCAGCAGATCATTTTATTTCTGTAAAGGTTTTGGGTTTTTGAGGAATGGCAGAAACTGTGAAAGAAATTTAAAAAGAAAGACATGTAAACTTTAGTAAAATGTAATAAAAAAAATTTGATTTTTAGTATATTATATGAGGATAAAATAAAATAACAATGTGAATGGGGACTTTTTTTCTAGTTATAGTAATTCTGAAATACCAAGTGTTTTTCTTTTTATTTTTTTATTTTTTATTTTATTGATTATGCTATTACAGTTGTCCCATTTTCCCCTTCGCTCCCCTCCACCCTGTACACCCCCTCCCCCCCACATTCCCCCCTTTAGTTCATGTCCATGCATCATAAGTTCTTTAGCTTCTACATTTCCCATACAATTCTTGCCCTCCCCCGTCTATTTTCTACCCACCATCTACGCTACTTATTCTCTGTACCTTTTCCCCTCTCTCCTCCTCCCCTCCCCTGTTTCTAACCCTCCATGTGATCTCCATTTCTGTGGTTCTGTTCCTGTTCTAGTTGTTTGCTTAGTTTCTTTTAGTTTTTGTTTTTGTTTTGTTTCTTTTTAGGTGTGGTTGTTAATAACTGTGAGTTTGCTGTCATTTTACTATACATGTTTTTTTATCTTCTTTTTCTTAGATAAGTCCCTTTAACATTTCATATAAGAAGGGCTTGGTGATGATGAACTTCTTTAACTTGACCTTATCTGAGAAGCACTTGATCGGCCCTTCCATTCTAAATGAAAGCTTTACTGGATAGAGCAATCTTGAATGTAGGTCCTTGCCTTTCATGACTTGGAATACTTGTTTCCAGCCCCTTCTTGCCTGTAAGGTCTCTTTTGAGAATCAGCTGACAGTCTGATGGGAACTCCTTTGTAGGTTATTGTCTCCTTATCTCTTGCTGCTTCTAGGATTCTCTCCTTCATTTTTACCTTGGGTAATGTAATGATGATGTGCCTTGGTGTGTTCCTCCTTGGGTCCAACTTCTTTGGGACTGTCTGAGCTTCCTGGACTTCCTGGGAGTCTATTTCCTTTGCCAGATTGGGGAAGTTCTCCTTTATTATTTGTTCAAATAAGTTTTCCACTTGTTGCTCTTCCTCTTCCCCTTTTGGTACCCCTATAGAAGTCAGATATTGAATGTTTAAAGATTTCCTGGAGGTTCCTAAGCCTCTCCTCATATGTTTGAATTCCTATTTCTTCATTCTTTTCTGGTTGTATGTTTTTAAATAATAATAAGCCAGGTGGTGAAAGACAAATACCATATGATCTCACTTATAAGTGGAACCTAATCAATAAAACAAACAAATGAACAAAATAGAACCAGAAACTTGGAAATAAGGAACAAACTGACAGTGACCGGAAGAGAGGAGAAGGGGCGTAATGAAGGAAAGAATAGGAAGGGGCAAGTGAAGGAGCAGGAGTGGAGGACTCTTGGGCATGGACAATGGGGGTGATTTACTGTGGGATTGAGGAGGGTGGGGTAAGGCAGAGGAATGGGGAAAAAAGTGGGACAACCAACTGAACAGCAGTAAATTTAAAAAATAGTTAAATTTTAAAAATTCTATTTTGAACACATCTATAAACTATATATATATATATATATATATATGTAATTGTCATTGTATATCTTACTGTGAAAAAAATGTGTGGATATAAATGCTTATGAATAAAATTTATACTATACTATCTCCTAAAAACAAGAAAAAAAGAGGACACACTATATATTTTATTCAGAAAGATGAAAGACATTTTTTGAAATTTTAATTTCATTCATCTTAAAATATATATATATTAATAATGTCATAATGAGCAATATGTATGTGATTGTATATAAAAACCCAAAGTGTTCTATAAATACTACATATTAATTCCAAATATCCTACAATTCTATATCATTTGAACAATTAAGTCAGGTACATTTCCACTAATCTACTAAAATATTATAAAATTTTACCTTTCATCACCTCTCTTAAACAAATGCAACTAAGAGTAAAATAGAAATTGTCAAAAAATCATGCTAACAAAATGGCACCCTTCCTCAGAAAACAAGTTCTTAGTTCTGAATTGTGCCCTAAAAATCAATTGACCTAGATGCTATTTGAAACTTTTAAAATTTCTTAATTTAAAAAAATGTCATTGCATTTGATTCTAGAAATAGATCATCATATAAAAAAAATTGTATTTTCTCTTTGAATTCAATTTCTATATAACACTTCTATTTTTAAGAAATCATATTTTATATGTTAATTCAAGTATCTTAATATAAAGGATTGATTAAAAAGAGAAAAAATAAAACCTATTAATTTTTTAGTTATCTCTGATTTTTTCATTTGGGAGTATTCTTTTCTTTTGTCAAAGTACTCCATTGATAAACTTGTTTTTTTATTACATGACTGTTACAATCTAGTCATTTTGCTAGAGAAGGTGGATCCTGTTTTGAAAATCATTTTTTGCATTTATAAAATTTGTATTCAAGAAATAAGAACACAAATTGTAATAAACTCAATGAAAGAAAATTACAGCCTTCTGTTAGAAAGTATGATATGAAAATTTATCTTGTTTCTTTCCTATGTGTTGCTTCATTATATGTTAGATAAAGCAAAACTGTGTTTCTAAATCTGTATGATAGACCTATGAAATAAGAATGAAAACAAACAAGGTAGGGAAGAAGTAAAATACAAAATGACAACATTAGAGCAAGAAAACATATGTTTTATATTCTGGTTTTAGAATTACCATTTGCCAGAAAGGAAAATCTGATAAATTAATTAATGCCTTGAGAGCCAAATTCCTAATCTGTAAATTGTTAATGCACAGCATGCCTATGAAATTTATGAGATTGTAGATAATCAAATAAAATATTTTCATAATTACATTGCATATTATAAAGCATTAAACACATATAAGAAGTTAAAAGTTTAATGGTTTTCTGAATGTAATGTTTACATTATAACCACTATGAACTCCATCCTATTGAAAAAAAGATTCTTCCTTTTCCAATATATTACTTATTTTCACATACTGTGTTTTAGGTTTTGCAATTACCAAATAAAATATCACCAATATCACTATCAGTTGTATACTTTCATTTAGATACACAAGTTATTTTTAATTTTCATATTTTACTTAGATATTTTCTAAAATTGATAATGTAACAAAGCTCAGTACTACTGCAGAAACTGAATCATCAGATAAATGATATGTCAGTTTTCATTTATATTTCTGAATACCTGGGAAAGAGTGACAGCTGCACAGAGCTTATAATTTGGTGCCACATTATCTCAATGAATGGAGAAATTTTCATAGGAATATGCATGTGAAATTAAACCTCGCAGATGCAATTAATGTTTACACTGGTTTTAAATGAGACTAGGTATTAAAGGGATACATTTCATAATTCTGACAATCTATTTGAAGAAACAGGGAGTGGATGACTGAAACAATTCTGAAAGATTGTAAGAGCTCCATTTTTCTTGTGTTAGAGCATTATATATGTAAATATGACATCTGTCCAGAAGGTATCCAGCTGTGTAATAGGAAAATACAGACATTTATGGAAGAAGATACAAGATACAAGAAACATTGTACATAGGACAATGACGCCTCAGTGCCCTTCAAAATAGGTACCTTGGGACCTCACACAGTTCTCCCAATCGCCATCAGCTGCCCTGTTGTATTTTCCAGAATTTCATCAATGGTCTGAAATCCTTTCTCTTTCAAAGGTGATTTTAGTTTCAGGAAAAGCCAGAAGTCTCAGGGCACCAAATTTGGGCTGTAGGGAGCTGAGTCACCTGGATGATTTCACATTTCATCAAACACCTTCCATGACACATGATGCATGAGTGGGCATGTTGTCATGATGCAGCTACGAAATGTGGCCTCCTGAATCATCCAAATAGTTTCTGTGGAGGAATGTTTGAGCTTAATACAAAATTTGTTGCAGATTCATTGCTCTACTCACTTGTCATTTTGAATTTAATGGCCACGCAGTACACATGTTCCATCAACGGCATCTACTGCCCCCACTGATTGATACAATGAAGTCATCATTGTTCACACATACACATTCCAGTCCACTCCCCTTGGCTGCCAGGTTACATTGATGTCACATAAACCATTCTCATTATATTAACAATGGCTAGACTTTTTCCAGACAGACCTGAATTTGAATCACTCTCCAGTCTAACTTATATTTTGGTGTCCACACAATGTTACTCTTTTTACAATTTCCATGATTAAATTCATTTGAATATTGGTCAAAATGACCTTTAAAAGGACTTAATCCTATTTTAGTTTTTTCCTTTTTTTTTTCCTGTTATTGATACAGGTATGATCCAGAAAGCTGTTTATTCCCTCTCAAAATTTTACTCATGTGTCTTAAAGCCGATATCATGCATTGATGGTACTATGAATTGTATATGTAGCTGAAAAAAAGCACAGTTTGTTATTAGAGATAAAATTTTATAGCTGATTATGTTGGGTAAGTGGGTGATTGTGAACATTAATTTCTCAAATTGAAGAACACATTTTAGAGAGAGGGGAAGGAAGCTTGTATTAAACAGTTGATCATATGATGGGAAAGATGAAATTGAAAAATCTCCTCTAATACTCTGGGGACTAACACAGTGATCTTGTCATGATCACACTGCCTTAGTTTGTTTTTGGATAAGGAAATATAGACATTGAGCTGGGTACAGAAAAGAGTAAATAGTCCCCATAAAATGAATAAAATTTTGAATTTCAGGGGGCGCAAAATTTAAAAAGTTAGAGGCCTGCATTCCTGTGTGAAAAAGAATGGGAGAAAGAGGTTTATAAAGGCCTAACAAGAAGGGAAGCACTTTGAAGAGCAAGTTAATTTGTAAAGTGTTTTGTGCGTTGGAGCTCAGGAGTAGCTAAGCATTTGTTAAAAAGCAGAGACATGATTTGTTAGTGGCTCACTGTTCTGTGCTACTTACTATACATTGTCTCCATTAACATAAACGTCCACGAAAGTTGTGCTGCAAAAAGAAAAACAAAACAGTTCCTGACACTGGTAGTGTTTTATATAAATCCAGGACACTGGTTCACTGCTTGTTTCATGTTTGTTAACTAACTTACAAATATAAAAATATCTGTATGAACTCTGGAAGGCAAGACAGGTGGGATGAAGAATTCATTGAAAGTGTAACATCAAAACAAGAGTAATTAAGGAGAACTATAATTAAGTCTCAGAGATCCCTGAAGACTAGAACAAGGCTGAATACATTTCCATCCTTTGTAGATTGGAAAATAACTCATATAGTCTTTGTGTAAAGGAGTTCTTTAAAATATCTGATGTATCTGGAGATGTCTGAGCACCTTACTTCATGTACTTAAGATATTGTCAACAATAATCTGTGGTAGGGATAATTTGAAGATTGCCACATGTACAGTTGTTCTCCTTCTTTTGTATTCAGTACTATTTTCTGAAAAATATATTAGGATAAGGTTAAGCATATGGATTAACATGACTTAAATTTTCATATAAAGTTCACATGAGGGTGTATTCTAAAACAGGATTTTTAAAATGAAAATAATCCAAAGAAATAAACTTTCTATGTGAATAGCTCCTTAACTAAAATTCTGCTATAAATTAATATGTGATACATTTCTTTTACATCAAAATGCCTTTGGTCCTTGGCTTTGACTTTGAATAACATTTGTAGATATCATGCGATGTGTTCTAGTAAGTCACGGGAGCAACAACCACAGATGGGCAACAATTAATGACTCAGTAAACACAACCACTTATATGGCCTATTATTTTCTGATCTTTGGGGGCCTGAGCTCATCATAAATAGACAAAAGAAAAAATATTTGTAACTGTAGTCCTAATAATAAACAAATATCCCTAAAGATCTTTGACAATGTTCTGTATCACCTCTTTCTCTTTAACAATTGTGATCTCCCTCTATAATTCTTCCATTCAACAATGTGGAGAGGATCTATTCTTTGTCTTAGCCATAGCAATGAGCCAAAGGAACACAAAAGCTCCCTAATGGCCTTACATTCTAGTGGGGCAAATAGACTGTAAACATAATAAATAGAGAAATCTAAGCCATGGGGTGATACAGAAATATGAACAGGGTTCAAGGGGTTGTGCAATGTTCAGTGAGTGGGCAGGTAAGTCTCACTGATGATGTTAGTATCTCAAATACATACCTGATCCTGTCAACTTTTTGCTTAAAACACAAGCTCAGTAATTCCTAATATTTATATATTCATATTCTATAATGTGATGATGTGCATATATACTTCTCTATCACTCTTTGGATGAATAGAAAATCTAGACTAGAAATCATGTTCTGTATTTCTGTTATACTGAGTGTTCTCATTGCATACAACAATTGAACTGGTTCAAGCAAAGCATGATATATTAAGGACATGGAGAGTTTACAGTCACCTGGAAGACTAAGAAACTTTCTCTAGGCTGATTTTTTGGAAATAATTGCATATACCCCAGAACAGACCTGGCTACCAACATTACTGATGTTTCTGCCACAAAAAAAAGTGGAAGTTATAAAAATATTAATATACTTCCTAAGCTATCAAGGCCATGGTTCTCTGCCACTGTTATGAAATTGTAAAATTTAGAAAACAACTGCTGAGTCAGAAAACTGTCACATAATTGATGATTTTGGAATTGTGTAGTTTTGGTACAAAAAGTAACCAATCATATAATGGAGGCCATGTGCCCTGCTTCTCTTTGTACGCAGTACCTGTCAAAATCAAAGCACTGTGTGAACGGATTTGCTAGGAGGGATCTAAGGTTCATCTGAATCTAAGAGTAAGAGAAAATCTAGAAATTATGGCATTTAGCTTCTCTACAATACAAGAAGTTTTACCAAAAGAGATTGGGAAGGCCAGTTGAGCAAGCCATTTTATAGTGTCTGTCACAATATCTTCAAAAGTAAAAAAGTAGTCACTGTAATGGATATAAAATAAACCTCAATCTAAGTGTTAAATGAAAGTTTACTTTGACTTTTAATGTAAATCTTGATATAAAGCCTGATAATAGTTTCATAGTAATTTTAAAACATATTAAAAACATTACAGTTCATTTTTAAGCAAGTACTCGGATGTGACTATAAGAATTCTTATGACCATGCTTTTGAAAAAGTACAATTCTGCAAAACATTAAGCATTTAAATTCCTGAAAAGGCTATATTATTTATAATTTTTATTTTTTCATTAAGATATTGTTTTCTCATAAATATGGTAGCTCATTAAATTTTTATCATTTTATTTTTAAATATTGGATTTAAAATACAATAAAAATGACAATAACAGTCACACCTAGCTGACTGTTATTGTCATTGTCTAGCTACCAGTAAAATAATCAGTCTATTAAAAAATTATCAATGTGGACATATCCTGAAAAAATGGTTTAGCATGGCTTAAAAAATTAGGAGGGAGGATAAGTCTTCAGAACATCTCTTGGCAGAAGGCTATGGGTCAAGATTTAGTCAAGAATTTGGTGAGCTTTTAAATACTGTATTATGGTGACAATTATAATGCTTTTGGGTTTCAGTGTCCCAAGATATTATCTGGAGAATATTTTCATTAAAATAAAACATGAAAGAACATTTGAAATAGCTCTTGTTGATTACTTCCTATATATCTATGGAAGATTTTTCCTACATATGCCTATCACTATTAAGGTTTACTTGGGAAATTTAACAATTTCATATTGGAAAATCCAATCAATAGATATAAATCAAACCTTTTTGACATTATACAGTTATTTTGGGAGCTTGTTTGGAGAGGACCCTTCTAGCAAGGGAGCTCAACTACTCCTATATCCTTGACCAAAGACCGGTCCTCTCCTCTAGTTGAGAAGGTCATCCCCTTCCACCAAGCAAGCAGCTTGGGGAGAGATGCATGTGGATTGGTGAGGGAAGAGGGACACACCAGCCTAGCCAGCCAGATCAGCTGAATCAAAGCTGGTGATCAATGGGGTGACAGATGTCACAGCCAGATGGCCCTCACATCCTTGACATTGTACAGTTATTTTAAAGTTCTATTTTAGTGACTAAAATAGTTGAATACTAAGTCAAATGGACAATATTAACTCAGTTCACCAGGATGGACATGTATGCTCATAAAACATCAGTGTGGAGTTAAAGTAACTGTAAAAATATATAGTCATAAATTTTAGATTTACACTGCATTTATTATAGTAGGCCTTGCCAGTTTTATTTGAATTAAATAAATATGTATTCTCTTTAAGTCAATGTGGCTTTTAAGATGAGAAATTACAACTTAATAAAACAATAGAAAAGTTAATATTAAAGATCAAATTCATGGGGCACTTTAATCCCTGGTCTTTTAAACTCAAAGAATTATAAAGGAACGTGTTTGCAGAGGCTTCATAAGGCCACGAGAAAGTGGCCTTCTTTTTCCTCATGTAGACTGTGGTCGAGTTGTCATGATCTCCAGGTCCCAAAAGCAATGAGATGGAAACATCATTCCGCCCAAAAGGATAATAATGGTGAGGTTAATATATTCAGATTTGTATCATTATTTTAAAAACACCCCCAAATATATGTTTAATTATTTACTAAGTATCAACCACTGTGCATAAAGTGTTATGTTCAAATCATTTTAAAATATTTTAACATTAAAAATCATAATACTCAAAATGAGTGAGAAAGCTAGCACATTTTTTAACCAAGAGAAAATCACCCTATATAGCACACACCTAAAATACAGATCACTATTTTTAATGATGTCAAATATTTGCAAGGATAACTTTTGTATAAAATATACAGAAAGCAAGTATAAATAAATAAGAGTGAGAGTGAGAGAAAGATTGTAATGTATAGGTTACAGATTATACTGTATGGGGAAGAACCTGGCTTTGTTTTGCTATTCTGTTAGTTCATTGCTAATCAATTTTTCATGACTTGTATACTATTAAGATTTTAATAGGCAGGTGTTCAAAATACATGTTTATTCTATATGTTATTTTCAATAAGCATCCAATAAACTTTGCAATTTTCTTTAAATGCTTATATGTTGTCCTAGTATAACACAAACATATAATATTGAAAATGATGTTAAACATAAAGATACTTTAACACTAAAGCAGACAAGAAAAAAATAAACTAACATATAAAAGCTTCAATATTTGTGTGTTTTCTTATTTTGTCAGAGGGAGGTTGATTAATGCAGTGGCAAAGGCTGCCATTCTATGTCCTGTATCTTAAATATTAGATTTAATATTCAGTCTTATTTAATTATGCTATAGTCATTTAAATATATTGATAATATAATAAATTATCCATTATTATCCATTTCTTTGTCCATTCATTCTATAATACTTAGAGAAACAAAAACAACTTTTAAAAATGGCCACTCCTCTTTTCAATGAGTGTTTCTGAGGTAAAATATCCTTAGGGGAAATATGTTCTTTCATACCTCCCATTATACAGAAAAATCAATTCCAAATAAATTGTAGATACAAGATAAGTGTTAAAAATATAGCATTTTGCCCTGGCAGGGTGGCACAGTTGGTTAAAGTGTCATTCAAACACCAAAGGATTGAAAGTTAGATTCCTGGTCAGGGCACATACCTCGGTTGTAGGTTCATTCCTCAATTGGGACATGTATGAGAGGCAACTGATCCATGTCTCTGTCTCTGCCTCTGTCTCTGTCTCTGTCTCTCTTTCTCTTTCTCTTCCTCTGTCTCTCTAACCAATAAAATACCTATTTTTGGATTAAGACTAAAAAAAAAGAAAAAGTGTAACAAGAAATCATATGGTAGCATTTTTTCAGAATAAAATAGGCAACATATATTATCAAGCAAAGTGCATAATATTTTACCAAATTCTTAATAATTTATGCATTCAACCATATTGACATTAAATAGAATAAAATATTTCGATAGCTCACACACCATATATATATATATGGGTGTGTTATATAAATATTGAAATGTGTATATGGTAACAACTCTGACAATACTGTCACAAATGAAAAAAAGTCTTGAACAGGACACTGCTAAAAAAGATATCCAAATAGCCAATGAAAATGAAAAGTGCCAAATTAATTTGTGATTAAGAAAATATAAAGCCATAATGAAATATAACAGAAGTTGCATCAAAATGGTTAAAATGAAGATGATTTTGAAGTGGACGTTATGATGTGCTGCACAGATCTCTCTTCAAACTGGGAGAGGATAATGGGGGGGAAGGGGGAAGGGATTTCAGGAACAACTATAAAGGACACATGGACAAAACCAAGGGGGGCTTGAATCAAGGGAGGGAGTTGGGGATAGTTGTGGTGGGGGGAGTGTGTGTGGGGTAAATTCAGACAACCATACTTGAACAACAGTAAAATAATTTTGAAAAAAGTTGGATGTCCATATTGCTCAAACTGCTGGGAGTATTAGCTGCCAAAAATTTTAATTGCCTTGTCCAAGCTTATACTTCTCAGTAGCAACACACTGTCAATGTAAGAAATACCCAAAGCTGTAGAGAATTGTTGTGTGTTTATTTGAGCCAAACTGGCAACAATTGCTGGAAAGCAAAACCTCAATGAGTTGAGAAAACGGTCTGGAAAATGGTAGTTTTGTACCTTGTTTTATACATCACAATCAAAAGAGAGAGCATAAGTGGGTTCCATGAAATCCATTGGTGATAGATTAGGAACGCAAAGCAGTGAAACCTCTGGGACTGGATAAAAAGTAAATGAGATATACCTTTTACATTGGTGGATATAAGATGGTTAACAGTCAACATTTAACATGATAGAAATGACAATGAGAGGACCTGTGGTCTTTCTCTGGTGCACTGCCTGTGCTCTGAGGGGTCCAGGAAAAGGAAATCTGACATTCCAAAGGTATGCTATTGTAGAAGCAAAAAGACAATGGACATACTCAGTTAAGATAAAGACTGACCTTTGTTATGGAAAAACAATGGCCTAGGACATGACTACTTGCTGCAAACTGCTTTAGATAGAAAGTTTTAATTTCAGCTATTCTTTGTGGTTTCTTTAGGTCTCTGAGTTTGTAAAGTCTCCATCCAGGCCTCCCTTGAGCTTGTCAGGGTTCAAATGTGGCCCTTTTCTTCCACATTGTTTATAACAACTGGCAGGTGCTGAAACAGAAAGGCTTGGCTCTTTACCCCAAATTAGGACAACTCTGAAAAGCCATCTTAGTTTTGTAGCTCCTCATTGGATTGTTTGAGATCTTTGTTGTGATATACTACAGTTCAACTTCACCTTCTGACCAATCCTGCTTCCTGCCTTACCTATAGAAGTGTTTATTTTTAAAGAAATCTCCAGTAAGTTTTCCTTCCTTTATAAAGTCTGTTTCCTGGGGAACTTGATTCCTAACAGTTAGGGCTGGGACTAGTCTAAGAAAGTACTCTCTAAACCAGGATTCAGGATATGCATTAACTGTGCTGACTGACAATAAGAACCCCATTACTGATGGTAGGTAATGATATCCCTTGAAATGTAATACCAGTGTAACTATTCGAACTTTCACTTAGGAGGGTAATCTAGAATATGACAACTGTGATGGTTTACTAGTGGAAGGGGATAATATATCCCCTCAACAGGTATAATATATCAGGCATTTTAGAAAGATAGGAAAAATTATAATTAACATATCTATGGAATTGAATGGTTATTCTGAGGATAATTAATGCTCTGTGGAAAACATTGAAAGACCGAGAATGATTAATTACCAACATATAGTGAAGTGTGAATGCCAAAATCACTTCTTGGTAGGATATAATGAGGCTTTCATCTCTTGCAGGTGGAGGGCAGAGAAAGCTGTGGATCAGGCCCAGGAATAAGAATTTATAAAAAACAGATTTATAGATCTGTTGCTATGCCAAAATAAAGGCTTTGATTCAAAAAGAGTGGGACTCTTAAGTATGGAAGGGAATGTATGGATTGATGCAAACCTTATGAGTTCACAAAGTTTCCTGAAACATTTGTGTAGACCAAAACGGCCCACCTTACTCTAGTAAGTTCCAGTTCTTTCCACTTGTTGATGATAGTGCGGAGACCTCTGTTATGCAAGGAAAACTGTCTCTTCAGAATCTTCACCTACTTTTTCTTTTGAGCACTAAATGAATAACTAGGGTTAAGTCCTAATTTTACCCAGCAGAGGAACTATAGGGTTATCCCATTGCAGAGTTACAGAACTTAGCTCACAAATATATGCAGAAGCCAAGACAGGATGCATAATGCTCAATCTTGAATACAGAACTCTGGACTTTGGATTTAGAAGCCTACACTCCTAGAGAGATAATGCTTCCACCAGCATTCAGGATCTAGGTGCTAAGGGGCCAGAGCAGGAGTAGCATTTTCACCTGGGCCCAGAAAATTTACTTTGATAATTAGGATGTAGTAGAACTGATATTACTCAACAGACACAGGGGTGAATATATTAGATACCAAGGTAATCACATAGAAAACTTTTGATAATCCTTCAACAGATTTTCAAAGTAAATGAGCAAGTCTTGTAGTCATGACCTAGAAAGGCATGGCAGATTGAGATTCAGAGGCCCTCAGAGATGAGGGCCTCTTCAGCCAGTGAATCATCCATGCAGAGAAGCAGAAGTGCTAGACATGGGCCTGTGAAAACTAGAAATGGTGGTAGAGGAGGTAAAAAAACAATTAGTATCATTTACAGCCTGTAGAACAGTTGTAATGGAATGAGTTATCATTCCATTCCATACCATAGCCTTATCATATAATTTGTTTACTTATAATTAAATACATATGTACCTTATATATTCCACTAAAGTTGTTATTTTTTCCTTTTTAGAAAAAGGATGATTTTCATATCTATGTAAACTACAAAGAAACTGGTATATATCATATAAAACAACTTAAAAACATTTATAATACCACTAAATAAATTTCTAAAAAGAAACCCTTCTTTCCCTTTCAATCAGATAATCAACTCTCAATACCATTTTATAGATTAAATTGAAGAGGCCATTTTGCATAGTCATAGAGTTGACAATTGTCTTTCATTTTATTTTGGGGAGGAAACTTCTGTAATTATTTCCTCTTACAAAATGTTCACTACTTTAGTAAGAATTACTCTAACCAAAAGGAGGCAAATCTTATAGATGGTCATTTTTATCTTAAAGTTATTTTAGAAGGAAGTTGTATATAGAAATAAAATGTTTCCATAAAAAAATCTAAAATCTATAATGTTACAATGATAATGATGTTAGAGCTTGAGAAAAATAGCAAAGCTTTTCTGGGTTTAATATTTAGAAAGCTTATCTATGATAATTTGGAAGGGAGATAACGTATGAATTAAGTTGATGGCACCAGGAGAAGAATGAGAAAACACGATGTTTGTAGTAAGTTAGATGTCACGGCAAAGTCTGATAGAAGCTACAGGAAGGGAGTTAGCTCAGAAAAAATATAACCAGTTGTTTGGTCAAATAGAAAGGAAACAGAAAGTCCAGACACTCCAGAATTTACAAGAGGGAAAATGCAAATATTCATATCTCCTACCAGTAAAAGATATCATTTATAAGTATAAGTGTGATAAAGAGCAACTTCTTTATTTAGCCTCCACTCTTTAATTCTAGAAACAAAGCTAAATGAAGAAGCATGTAACAGCATCATTCTGATTACACAAGATATTTTTGTTTGATAAAATTGCTCTGAGTAAGGACACTAACGGCGTGGGTATATATATATTTAAAAAGCCAAGAATATCAATGTATCTATTAGTTATGGAGACAAAGAGATACATATTAAAGAAGAATAGTAGGTGTTGCAGTTGGCACTTAGAGCTTACTTGACTGAAACAGGTAAAAGTCAAATAAATGTCTGAGTTTTATAATAAAAAATGTTGGCACACGTCATGAAAAATAATGTGATTCTTCAAGACTTAAAATGACATTTGAATACCCATTTCTGTGAGCTTGAAGCAAGTTGGTAAATCTGAGAAATCTTTTTTAAAATTGTCAGTGAAATTTTCAGATGAGGCCACAGATGTTAATGAAAAAGAAGCACTTCTGAGAGGGAAAAAGAAGAGTGAAGGAAGAAATAGGATTTGGGAGCTACGCTCAGGAAGCAGGACTGTGATCTCATCAAAGATCATTCTTAATCCTCAGAGCTGAAAATTTTTCACTCTTAACAACTGACTCAAAAGGATTTAAAAATGACCATGATCAGTAAATGGTATACTCCCAATATGTTCCTTCTCAAAAAAGAGGATTAACTGTAGTCATTTCATCCCTCTTCCATCATTGTAAATTTCATGTGTGAGGGGATTCTTTGTTTCTTTCTTGGGATGAATGAAGTGTATTTAGCATGTAAAAGAGAGAAGTGATAATGGCTAACCCATTAGCCATTGTCCATGGCTAATGGGTTCAATGTGGTAGATTCTATTGTTGTTCTACATTAACTATAGAAAATCCCTGTGAAGTATAGTCATTCTTTATTGCCTCATTTAATATGCTTATTATTATTATTATTATTATTTGTAAACCTTTTGCACAATGTAATAGGAGTAAAAATGAGGGTACACAACTGAGCTTACCCTTTTAAGTCATTTTTTTTGTTTCATCCATGTTTTCTCTCTTTGTTAACTCTGACACAAGAATAAATGTCCTCAGTAGAGCTTGCCTCTCCACCTGGGGCTGTGGATTGCAATAAAAACATGGAACAGAGCAGCAAACATCCAACAGCCCCCATGGAAAACCATTGCGAAATATTCCTTCTCTTTGTTACCACAGAATAACTTAAAGCTAACCACTGTGGAAACTCTCTTAGAAAATTAGTGAATACAAAAATTTGTTTCCTGTTTAAAATGTGTAAAAATACATCTATAACAGTAATCATAGTACCAGGTTAATCTTTCTGAAAGACTATTTTCCTTTATAGTTTTAGGATTTTGGCTTTTGAAAAGGATAGCATGCTTTCATGTTTATAATGGCATTTTTTTTAACTGCAAAGACCATCAAAGATATAAAAAAACAAACAAACTGAAGAACAGCAAGCTCAGGCTGCTCATAAATTCTTCTAAAATTCTCCTCTCTTAATGAATAGTGTACCTGCAATTTCTTAACATGTGGCTGTTTTGATTTTGGCTTTTCCTTTCTTTTTTTTTTTTAATAAAAATAACATGCAGCAGTAAAGAGAATTTCTGCCAGAATAAAATGCATTGCAGTTTACTACCTAAAGCACAGTGAATAAAATGAGAAGAAAGTAAAACTATTTAAATTGGAACATATTTTAAGTACAGACTGGGATATTAAGCAAAGCTCTCTCTCAATCTTCTTTCATTGTGTCAAAAATGTGTTTTATCTTTTTATGTTTTCAGTAAGATACTCATTTCTGTCAGAACTGGGGGTTGAATATTGGGATAATTAAAATTTTTAGTGAAAATTAGCTTTCTTTTCAGATAATTTTTCTTTTGAAAATTGTCTTACAGGTTTATTTAAGAGCAATCAGATTGATTATTTCTCAACAGTTAACAATATAAAGTAAACCTCCCTGATGGGTATTATTTTAAAACCTTATTCACAATAATTAAGTTTGCCGTGCTCTTCTTTGAGAATAAAATGATGCAGAGAAAAATGCGTAAGATTTTCTTAGACACAGACACACACACACTTTGGTCTAACAAAATGCTCTCTTATATAATGAAAAAAGGCCTTTATGTTAAAAGGGGCAGGGAAGAATTATATTTCATAAGAATAAGCTACAGATGATCGGAAAAATTTGAATGTAATAGGACATGTGTGGGGCACAAGTAGAAAATGATACAGGCAGAGTGGCTCGATTTTTCCTACTGCTCTTCAATCCTTTCTATCTGGAAATTAAATCTATTTTTTAATTTGTCAATGACTGTCTCATAAAAGAATAATTCTGCTTGCTTCATTTTTTAATTTGTCATGGCATTCTCATAAAAGAACAATTTTGCTTGCTTTTTAAAAATAAAGTATCATTCACATATTTTCTACCATTTTTTTTGGATTAACTTTCTTCTTACCAAGTAAAAAACATGAAAGCAAGTCACAATACAGTAATAAGAACGTGACAAATGTGTATTTAGTTGACAGATGCCTATGGAGACGCTTACTGAGTCAGACTCTCATTCATATATCAGCTCTAGGCTGAAAAGACATTTATTAGGGTGAAAAAAAAATCTGTAAATGGTTTCTATTTAAGCCTTAAGGTATACTCACATTCAACATCTCAAAGGTAGAATCTAAGGTGGAATCTAAGGTAGAATCTAGAGATAGCATTTTAGGAGAATTATGTGATTGTTTTTAGCATGTTCTCTTTCTAGATAAATTATAATTGCTCAAAACATTTTAAAATTTTCTTTTGAACTTGAAATTTCCAAACTGAATTGAAGGTATTGTGTCTAATACACAGGTGAGAATGTATTCATTCTGAATTGCTGTTTTCACACTTAGATAAGAGGTGTTTCCTTGTTGGTCAGATTTCTGTGAGGTCTGTTAGATTTGCATCCTGCAGCTTCCTGGCTTAAAAAGTCCTCTCCTTTGGTATGGTCTCTTGGGGGGCTGATTGAGAGAAAGAGAAGTCAATATAGTGCAACTATTTTGATACTGAAAATTGACAAATGTCTTTTTAAAATAAAGAACCAGTTCCTCAAAAAAAAAAAGGTGTTTCTGTACAGGCAGTATAAACCTAGAATGGAACATGCCCCGAAGAAAAGGCACTAGAGTAGCTTTTTAGAAAATATAAAGAGAAGAGGAATAAGTATATATTAATAAAGTGTCCCTTTAAACAACAAAACAAAGAAACAAGCAAAATATAACCAAAGACACTGAAATAAAGAACAGACTGACAGAGTTCAGAGGGGAGAGGAGAGGGAATTTCAGGGGAATTTCAGGGGAAAAGGGGAAGGGTTTACAGGAATGAGTATAAGGACACATGGATAAAAACTAGGGGTGGGTGGAAATGGGAGGGAGGAAGGAAGGGTTGGGTGGGCGGGTTGGGATGGGAGTGAAAGAAAATTGTACTGCAACAACAATTTAAAAAAATTAAAAGATAAAAAAACTCAATACAAAATACTATTTTATCATTTTCAATATTAATGATAAAAAACTATCTAGCCAAATATATTTATTGAGTTCCAATAAGGAGGCTGATTTTCCATATCAAACATTTCCAGGTGTTTACTGACAATAAACAATAACTAACAAATACCAGCTACAATCTAAAATTTTGGCTAAAGCAAACAAATTAAAGTAAAATTATAGTATCATGGTTCTTAAAGGAATGTCAGATAATTTTATATATATCATTTTTTAATTTATAAAACTGAGAGGCACAAAAATTGAATCATGTTGTTTTAACAATATTGTTAGTCCAAAGTACAAGGACAAAACAGGGATATTGCTATTTCCCCACTCTTAGAGCATGTGAACTCATTTTGTAAAGTCTAGCTAAACAAGAAGGGATTTCATAAGATAAATCACAGTAGTTCATAGAGAATTTTAAGAAATTAGCTGAAACATTTTGATGTGTGCTATTATGCACACACAAACATTTTACTGAGGGCCATATGAACACTGAGATGATAAATAATCCATTATTGCCCCACTGCTGTTGGTACACGAGCGTGTGCAAATGCTGCTAAAAACTTTCTGTACAGTCCTGTCAAGTCACCTTCCATCACGATTTATCCCCACATAATTCTCTGTGACTCTCAATGTATTATACACCATTAAGTCAGAAATAAGTTTATTCTCCAGTTATTTTGAGTAATAAAATCTATTCTTTCCCTATTTTTATGCAAATTGTCAATTAGGTATAAGGTACTCATTGGACACCTATTGTATGCTAAATAAAAGAAATAGATCCTTATGGAAATTTCATATTTAAAACTTCCCAAGTGTGGGAAGAATATTCCTGTGTTGAAGATTAACTTTTTGCATTGTTTTCAACCTTATTTCTTGTAAGTCTATTTCATGAACCTAGAACATTATCTTATTTTTTCTGATTCTAGTAACTGAGAACTCTACCTTTGTTATGATTCTACCATCAAGATTTCCTTCTCAATAACTTATAAATTGTATTTTATAACAAATTCCTGAGTTATAACATAATATGATAAGCAATGTTAGTTCACTTTACAACTAACTTGTTGGAGGTAGTTTTGAGAGAGTATATTGAAAGAGACAATGGAAATAAAAAATCTTACCAGCAGCAAGCCTAGTGATTATCCTAACACCACAAAAAGTGAGGAGAGTGATCTGGGGTTTTAAAGGTGGTGGTATGTTACCTTCTTGTGCACTAACACAGTTTTAAGGATGAAGTTAAATATTCTGGATGGAAGAGAGGAGTTACTAATTTGTCTGAGATCCGTTATTATGAACACTGAGAATAAAGGAAGGTAGGTATGTGATTAAGGTTCAACTCCTTATAAGCATCGTGATAATGGACTAGTATACAAACTAGTGATAGTTTGTTAGAAGGATATTCATGAACTGGAATGCTTTTGACATAATGGTCCTGGTTTACAGTTGATTTTTGTAAACAAACCTAGAATTGATGCAATCCTGAAATTATTTATGTAATGTGCAACTACTGAAACACAAAATGGAGCTATGTCATAACCTAAAACACTTTTTGCTGTGTGATGTAATCTGCTCACTTGTCTTAGAAAAACTGTTCCATTATTCTTAGTTCAGAAGCACAACAGATGTGGGAAGGAAGACCTGAGAAGCCACCAACAGAATACCTGACTGCTCTGCTTTGTTTATGTCACCTGATGGTCTTCATTCTTCAATTTATTAGTCACAGATGGCATTAATTTGTATGAGCCTGATTTATCAATTCTATTTTTTATTTTATCTCAGTAAAGAAAATGTGGAATTCTAAACAAAATATGAAGTACTAACATCATATTTAGTTTCTAAACTAACCTCAGTTAAAAAAAAAAAAACTATTTTTCTTTCCAAAACATAAAATTTCACATTTTAATTACAAAGATCATATCGAAAATTCAAAAATGAACTAGAGAATGTCACAGCATATCTTTTATTTTCAGCACATCTTATTTTTTATACTTTTTTTGATTTCCTCATGGAATTTATTTTCTTAACAACCAGAGATTATGGTAATAAAAAATTATCTTAGAAGTTAGATTTGCATTGAAATTTGTGCTTCAAAAAATTCAAAGCATCATCACTGATGAAAAAGATAATCTTTATTTTCTAATGGAAGATAAGCAAAGGATTTTTCAATTGAAAAAAAAAAAAGAACATAGAGTGACATTGGAAACAGAAGTAATAACTGTAGTTCTAGAGATGCAGAGAATGAAAACAGTAGTGAAAAAAAGTATCGGTGGTAGACCTTTAAACTGGAATCAAAATAAACAGAATATAGGTGGGGTGAAGGTAGGTTTACAGTTGTTTATATGGGAAATAATACAATAATTAATAAGTAATAATAGAAGAATGAACTCTGGTTTTCATACTCACAACTGTAAGCCTTCTTTTGTCCCACTATGTGTTTTTAATATCAGGAGATTCTTCAACTTGATGACATAGTAGTAAACAGTGGACTGAAATGTCTTTAGATGAAGACCCAGATCAGAAACTAACAGGCAACATAAGTGCAAATTTTTAAGACTACTGCTGGGGAGGTTGTTGAGTAAGCCCACAACATTCTTGAAGACAGTAATCTTCCTTAATAGCCTATGTACTGGAGACACAAAATAAAATTAAATAATATTTCTCAAAAAGTGAGTGGGACACAGAAATGGGTAATACAGACATATAACATTTGTCAGCCTTAATGGTAATGATTTTACTGTCTGTTCATGGTTAAGATAATCCCTAATTATCAATTTTGGTTTTGGGGATAGGACTCCACATATCAGATAACTGTACTTACCATCTAGAATACATTAAGGAGAAATGAGACTTATGCAAGTTACTGACATTGGAACTGGTTGTAGAGAAGAAATTTTAAAAATCACATATATGAACTTCAGCATAACCATGGCACAGCTCAGGCTAAATAATGTAGACATAGCAACACTGTCATTTCACCAAAGGACATCCAGAGAAACACTGAACAAGTCTGTATTCAGTTCTACATGCTAACAAATCAATGATTTGATGATAAAAGATGTGCACCCTTCAAGATACATCTTCTAATTTTTAAATCATCCTTATTTCTTCAATATCTATAATTTCATATTTTCATGTTAGCTTCTTTATTTTTAGAAACTGGTCAATTTTTCCCTAAAACTATGATGCACACAAAAATGACCACAGAATTTTATCTGTGCTATCAAATGAATTTAGTAGCGGAAGTGTCTTTTTTTTTCACAATAGGATGATGGCTTTAAAGAATCCTTTGTCTAATTTATTTGATGAGAATGTTAATGGTTTTCCTATTAAATACATTTTTAAACATATAGCATTATTCTACCTTTTTGCCCTTCACTATTTTCAATCTTTTCAAAATCTGTCTGGTATTAGATTAGTTAAATGTCACAATGGACTAACAAATGATATTTATCATGGCTCATCATACTTAATGGTAGTATTATAAAACATTTACTTGGTCATTAGCATTTTGTTCAATGGAGCTTCAGATTATTCTTGTAAGAATTTCTAATTAAAGCAACTAGCAGGATAGACAGCTGCCTTCCTATTAGAAGTAAACCATTGGTACAAACCACTGGGCAAGTGGTTATACCAATGAGGTTAGTATATTATCTAGGTGCCGTAACACCAAATTTTATACTTAAGTAATCAGGTTAAAACATTGCCTCCTTTACAGGTCTCAGAGCAACTTGCAACTCTCTTTTTTAACTTGCCCCAGTGGCTCTTGTCAGGTGCATCTGTTGCACTTAGAAGCTACAGATACAACTCAATTGGAGATTTACAACCTTTGATAAAATCATGGAGCCTGTTTCCATAAATGTATGCCATCAAACCACTTTTGTATGATACATGATTCTCTGTATTCTAATCTCTGCATTTTTTCTAAATTTCAAATCAAAAATTTTCAGCTAATATTTTTGTAAAGGAAATGTAATGTTAGTTTATGGTAAATTTTAATACTGAGACCAAATTGTAGGCTAGATCTGAAGTAACATCCCATTCATATGGATAAAAGGTATTAAAATAAAATAGAGACCAGGTTTAAAAAATTACCCAAGAAGATAAAACTGTTTAAATCATGGAACTAATTTCATGAACATAAGCAAAGCTTAGGTTATTTCTCAAAAACACCTATGATAATCATAAAAGAAACTTAAATCATTTTCAAAAAGTAGTACAAGATAATCACTTTTAACGAAGCTCCTCCCTGCTGGAAACCTCCACTGTAACAACCAATTATTATAATGGTTAAACAACTTCCTCCTTTTCAGCTCACAAGCCATCTTGCTAAATTCATGCCATAGAGCTTCATATCAGTTTTGAATTTGAAGGTGCTCAGTTTGTGAACTCTCTTTTTTAACACAGCAAACTCATACTAAATACTATTTAACTGATCTGGTTTAATTTTCAATGTTTCTGAATTTTTGACAGTTATAAAACCATGTAGGGTTTTAAACTGGTGTAGTACATTTAAATTAGGATTGTGTTGCACACTGCCATGCTCCTGATACTATTCTTACTATTATCAACACAGTTTCTATGCGTGTTGGTGATAGTAATATTGATGAAATAGACTTTGACATATGAGTGTGAAATTTTAGTACCACCCTGACTGGCTCCAGAAGCTGTAACCTCCCATGCCTAAAGCTGAGTAAAAAGACCTTGGGACTATATAAGCCATTAAGGAGACAAAGCTTATCTTACTTGTAAGGGTGCTGCCTCTGTCCCCTTTACTTCACCCTGCTTGGCCCTGGGCAAATGAATGGTTAGCCAATGATGGGTAAAATTTCTCAAAGGAGGGATGACCTAAGATAGCCATGGTCATGAAGGGGCCCTCAGGGAAAGACTTGGGGGGCTACAGAAAAAGGGGGTGATGGACCCTTGCCCCTTGGCTTTGACATAGCCTGAGTCCTCATGCTGTTTGTAAGAAGTCTCCTAATTTCCTGCTTTACTTCCCCTGGCCTGACTTAAGCCTGAAACCATGCAGAATGTAGGTGTGGCCCTGTTCTGGAAAGGGTGGGTTCCCTGGGGCAGTCAGGCCTAGGAAAAAATGCATAAAATCCTGTGAAACCTACTTTGCTAATGTCCTCAATTTAAATGATAAGAGTCCAAGCATGAAATGAGTTTGTTCCCCAAAGTTTTATGGCCTTTTAGCTATCTGACTCTGACTCAAAATAAGCCCTCAGAGTTCTTTGAATGTTATCTATTGTTTGATCATTACTGCCTGACAATGATTGATGGCTTTACATTTAGGGCCTGTATTCCTATGCAGATTAAACCCAATGAAAGCCCATTGAGGAACAGGCTCCTGGTCCTTCTCCTTTGAGATCTGCCACCTTTCCTCCCCAAGCAGATCACATCTTGGTAGACTTATTCTCATCCATGGTGGATGGGAGCTTTGCTCTGTGGGCAAATTTCCTCCACACCAGCTTACCTATATGACCTTCCTTATATCAGTTTTCTTAACTGGAAAATGGTCATTATACTTACTTTTTGTGAAGTGAAATATTCATAGAGAATATACTTTGAAACTGAAAGTGTATTACTAAAATCAATCATTATTTATATTCTCCCACTGTCCTTTCTGTAAAGTATCTGCCACTTAATATCTTAAGAAAGAGGCTGCCTTATAAGATTTTCTTTCTTTTTGAAGCTAACACAAAGTCTTCTCACCTGCTCTTTGAAAAGTAAGAGATTAAAAAAAGCAATTTGTCTTCCTGAAGTACACCGATAAATAGAATTTCACATTCAAAGGGTGTTCCATTATGTATGATTTTTTTCAGTGAATAATAGGTAATAGTTTATTTCTTACTACATCTGTCACTTAAATATGGTTTCTCAAACTCGTACTATGCTAGAAAAATATTCATTCTCTCATCAAAGTTCTATGAGCTGTTATTTAATAAAGTACATATACTTTTGAGTATTACAAGTTGTTATTGAATATATTGAACATTATCTCTAGGTTATGTAGCTATAAAATAGCTACAACTTAAAATTCCAATACATATTTATATTAAAATTAGACTAGGAAATTCTTTAGGAGAGACTAATGGATTTTTATTATATCTTCTCAATTTATATTTCTGTAATCTTGGTACAACTTTACCTTTAACATATTTTAGATATTTATATTCAGAAAGCATTTTGTCTGCCTCCTTCTGATTTTTCATATAGGACCACTATATAATCACTTTGTAAGAGATTATTATTATTGTTGAGTAGATTAAGATTCTAAATCCCATATAAATGAGGAAATAAATTATATACTGAATAAGCTGTGAAAAGGGATCTTGAATTCAGTTTGAATTTAAATTTGGGGAAATTAAAATTAAATTCCACTAATAAGCAAATGACATTGAGGATGATAATGGTGATGATACTAATGTTGAGAAATCACTTCAATAACAGTATTATATGCAGTGTATACATAACAGTATTATTACCCCAAATACAAGTGCATAAATACATATATATATAAACATATACACATATAATATTGCTACACAGAGTGGAGCAAAAGTAGGTTTACAGTTATAAATACATGAGATATAGTTTATTTTTATATTATTATTTATTGTATTATTTTCCATATGAACAACTGTAAACCTATTCTTGTCCCACCATGTATATTAAATGTAAATATACAAAATATCTACATGCACATTTTATACTTTTTTACACATATACATTTATACTTTATATGTGCACTAAAGTATTATATTTTAAATGTACTATATATATATATAAACATATGTGTTTATACATGTACCTGTGTATACCAGTGCTTATTTATACTTTATATATTAGAGTTTATAGATACTGTTACACATTAATTGTAAATATACACCAATATATGAATTTGCACATATATACATATACACACATATATATCCTTATATATGTATATATTGGTATGTATATACATCTAATCCTAAAGAGATGGGAAGTGGTATTGTCTTCATTTGATGAGAAAATTGTTATTCAGAAGGTAAATAACTTGCTGAATCACAAAAGTTCAAACTAAATTCTGATTAACTACAAAGATGTACACAACTATTTAAAGCCAATGATAGTAAAGGACAAAAGAGTAAATGTACACATAAATTAGTACCTATATTAATGTATTTAAATTAATATTGAAAAACACTGAGTAATAATTTATGTATAATATGTACATTTTATTATAATATTTCAGCCTGCATTGTTTATGTTTTGTTTCACTCACAACATCAGAATCTTGGTAAATTTCAGTAGAAGAAATACAGAAGTACAAACAGCTTGTCACAACCACAGTCCCTGAAGGAAAAAACACATTTGGAAAAATTGTTGTATAATTACTGTAAAACAAACACAAAGCTGGTTATTGCCTGGTAATGTCACTACAGATATACTTAGAGGTAGCCATGCCTTTCATGTTGTCAGATTAATAGGTGACAGTTTAAGAAGAAAGACAATACTTTGATCTGAGGTCATTTTCATTATTATTCAAAGTTTAAATTTAAAAAGTCTAGTGATAGTTATAAAATTTTTAATCAGAAAATAATTTATTATAACACCTTTTTCAGTTTTAATTAATGTGAAATTAAGTTCCCAAATTAAGCATTTCTCTCATGCTTCATTCAGTGAGGCACATACTGACTACACATAAATCACATCATCTTTTAACTCACGAGTAAATGATTATTGAACTGGTCTGATTTTCATCAGATACATAAATACATAGAGGAGCCCAAGAAACTGCAATTTTTTATTTCAGAATTGTAGCAATACGGTTTAGTTTGTATTATAATCTCTCTTTACATATACTTTTCTACCTTTAGATGTGAAAATTTTTGGTATGATGGAAGGAGGCAGAATGATGCCAACTATTTCTCAATTTTAATTTACTTCAGTTGGGAGCTTCTGAATATACATACATTGTTTCACATATTACAAAGCTCTGATATTTATTTTTCATGTATCACTTGATTATCATTTCCAACTATTGTTCATTAAATCTAATCTACATAATTACATTCATTTAGAGATAAGTGGAAGTCTTTAGTAATTAACTCTCCATTCTTTTTAATATGTCATGGAAGATATTGTTACTATCATAAAAAGAATAGTGTCATCAGTAAGTGGTGTTAGGAAAACTGGATATTCACACAGAAGAATAACATCAGACCCTTAACTCACACCATACACAAATATTAACTCAAAAGTGATTGAAGAACTAAACTGAAGATGTGACAACATAAAACTTCTAGTAGAAAACATAGGGAGAAAATTTCTATTCAGGTGGTTTTGACAATAATTTTTGGATATGACACCAAAAGTTTTAAAAAAGTCAACAAAAGCAAATATTAAGTGGGAAAACAAAATGTTTATTTAATTTATTTTTAATTTTATAATCAGTGATTCAATACAAATGCCCAGCTCCATTTAGATAAAATTTTCTATACTTTCCTAAATATTGTGTTGAAAAGCCTGCTAAGTATTATGTTGTACCCTGGGGGAAAATCCTTACCAGATAAAACACATTTATAGAGAAAATACAAACCCTGCTTTTGTCTTTTAAAAATTTGTTAAAAATGCTTAAGAGTTTATGTAACTTTTTTCAGTAGCATTGCCTTCATGGAAATCTATTGCAGAGATAATTTCATCTGTTTTTATTTTTTATTCTCTGTGTATAAACAATTGGCAAAATGTCACATTTCAAATGATAATGTCATATATTTCTCAAGTGTTTAGTATTTAGATTCAAAGTTAAAAACCCAATCCCCAATCCTTCATGAAGATGGTTTGTTCACTCTGTAGACTGTGTGTGAGACTAAACGTTTGTCAACTGGTCAAAACTTGAAAGCCTTCCTACTTTTACTTCCTGTGAAGTATGAGATCCATTCCCCAGGGCCTCACAAAGTTTCAGTTTAGCAGTTTCAGTTGCCTGCCTTACATTCTTATCTCTTCAAGTTAAAAAGCCAGATCTTAATTATCTGTGTCTGTGCTCACTTCCTCCTTACACCTGAAACAGTATCTGATGCAACAACTCCCTTCCTTGCTTGGGATTCACTTCCACGAAAACATCACTGGCTCCAATAGAAGAAAAAAAGAAGTCATGTGGACTGGATGAAAGAAAGTGAAGGGATTGGCCAAAGAACATACACCATAACCCATAGACACAACAGTGTGGTGATGTGCATAGGGAAGAGGGGGAGGGGGCTAGATGGAGGTGGGCAAAGGGGAAAATCTGGGGGAACTCTGTAATAAGGTCAACAATATAAATAAGGTTAAAAAATCTTCTAAAAATACAGCAAGAGGCATATAAGTGTGTACTCTTATCAAGACAGAATATCTTACTTAATCTTCATATCTCACTTTTAATTACAAACTAGTAGCTTCACAAAGACTAAACTCTAAGATGCAACATGAAATTCAAATATCATGAACCATTTTTAGAAAAGAAAAATACTTTAACCACTGTTGTTGTTGTGTTTTATAAACTAAGTGACAAATATACTGAAGTGCTATGTGGTATACAAATTGGTTATGATTCCCATCACTCCCTACAAGAACGTTTGCAGTGATCGCATGCAGTACAGAAAAGCTCTATTCAACTAGCTGGCTATGTGTCTGGTTATCTCTTATCTTTTACACTGTTCATTTACATTTCACTTGGTGGAAATTTGGCAAATCTGTTGTGTTTGTGACTGAGCTTTGCACAGCTGGTACAACAGAAGATTAAGTTGCCCCAACACAAACTGAATGATAGATAGCCAAGGTTTCCATATAGCAAACTTCAGTTTTGTTATATAATTACCAGGATTATATGCAACACTATATGTATTTCCTTACTACAAATTGAAGGTTTGTTCTCTTTGAGTTATGAAATAAATTATAAACTAATTTGTAGGGGAAAAACATCTGTTGTGAACAGGCAAAGGCTCTAGTAAGAAAGGAATAATTTATTTCCTTCTGTTCTGCAGCTATTTACAAGATCAAGAGCAAAATGAGAGTATATTCATAGTCTGTAGTCCTTTACAAAAATATTTATGTCTGTACTTCTATATTCTGTAAAAGTTCAATGCTATACTTTTTGTCATGATCAGAAGTAAAATAAAGTAAAATGTTCATTTTCCCATAAATGTATTCCCTTTAGCTTGGTATTAACAAAGCATTCATTTTATTAGCATATTTTACACATTATGAAGTACCTTTTTATGCTTTCCAAAACATTCTAGCTCTCAGAGTATGAGGAAAATGTTACAGATATTTGATAACTTTTCATAAGTAGAGCAATAAAGATATTATCACTCTGAGAAACTATGCCTGCTTCTAACTTGATCCCTTTGAAATCACACTCCTTTCTGAACCACTCCTGCAAAGTGTGCCATTCCTTTCAGCCTCATGGTAAATAAGTGCCGATCCTGGAATTGGGGGGATTAGGCTAGGTATAAAACATGAAGGATTGGGATGTCGCATCCTGGCCAAACTGAGGAGTGCATGCTTTATCTAAAAGTCTTCATAAGTGTTTTACACATTGTTCAGGCCAAGTAACAAACATCTGTGGGTCTTCTGACTGTCTGTTGGATGTTATTATTTTTGTTTAAATTCCCAAAGGTAATTTATAAAATCCTAAAGAGAAGAATAGTCAAATATATATGTATACATATTTATTTATTTTTTGTGTGTATATATGTATGAACATATATATGTGTGTGTGTAGGAAAAAAATATATATATACATATGTATATAATTGAATGATGTGTCACCTCCTTTGGGACTCCTTGGCTTCAGGTGAGAAACTGTTATTAAAATTGGTGTTCCCTATAGTTGATGTACCGTTTCTCTCTGGCTGATTTCAGTTTTTTTCTTTATGTTTTTTCCCCAGAAGTTTAACTATGATATTTTTTGTATAGAATTATTTGGATTTATCCTCAATTGCTTCACCTTGTTCTCAATTGATTTTTTTTTCTCCTCAAAGTTGTGATTTTTCTGGTTCTGAGTGATTTTCTATTGTGTTCTGCACATTTCGTTTGTAATATAGGAGACCTGCTGTCCTACTTATAGCTGTTATTTACCCTGCTTATGTTTAGAACACAGATTTTGGTCTAGTTTGTGGGCTCTGGTTCCAACAATACTACAATTTCCAAAGACTTTGCAGGATTATTTTGGTCTACTTGGTTTATTACCTCCTGATGTTGTGGCTGCTCAAGGCAGACTGTAAGGGCTGTTTCCAGCCCTGGCCCCTAACCGTCTCTAGAGAGTAGTGTGGTGATTTGCAGTCTCACTGGAATGGAGAGGCTTCCTTATTCAATCTCTAGTTGTGATGAATTCCCTATGTGAGAACAAAAGTGTTTCTGTGCCAGGATTTACTGTGACAGAATGTCTCCTACTGGTATACCAGCCACCCACTATTTCAGGGTAAGGGAAAGTAAGGTTGGGCCTGTGGGGACAAAACAGGCATCCTGGGCACTGCGAGTGGGCAGGACTTCCTGTTTCAGCTGAGTCTCTTCTGCTGAAGCTGACTGGATACATGATGTCAAGCTATAGAAGAGAAGAATCACAGGTCTGCTTATAGAAATGAAGAGGCTTCTCATGGATGGATGTTCGTTGTTGTGGGTCCTTATTTCCTGTGCAGCCCAGCCACCCGTGTGTCTTTTGGTGAGGAAGGGAAGTTTCACATTAGTGGGGAAAAATTCTTCCCCATGCTCTCTAGCTGTGCGCTTATGGTTATCAGGTCTCCTGGTAGGTGATCCTTGCTGGCAATAAGGTTGCACAGGGCTTATTTGGTCTTGTTGGAGGGCTACAGTTCTATCCCAGGAAGGAATGAGCCTATTTGAGCTGTCTTCTGTTGTTAGGTTTTAGATCAGGAAATGCTGAGCTTGAACTATTTTCTTCCAGTGTGAGGAAAGGCATAAAATACTTTGTTCTTATGTTGTTCCTCCAGTTCTGGGGGCCTGAACCAGTATGCACCCCCACACACACTTTCCATGCTCTAGAGTCTCCTGTATTTGTCCCTTGAATTATTGTAGGATTCATACATAAAGGATGAAGCAAGAAATAAGTCTATGCCATTTTGTCCCAAATTAAAGTTTTTATTTTTTTTAATTAAAATTGTTCTCTATTTTGAGGGTATTTTATCAAAATATACTTTATATTTTAAAATTCTAGTTCCCAGAAGTAAAACTTAAGAGATAAATAATCTGGGGGAGGGAGGATAGATTTGTCAAAACATTACAGAACTAAATAAGAGATATCTATTGGAAGAAATGACAAAAGTAACCAAAATAAATAGAGATATATCATGGACTTGGACAGATGACTCCATTTAATAATAATTTAATTTAAAATGATAATTGTCCCAAGATTAATTCACAAATTAAAGATGATTCCCAATAAATTCCTACAGAGCTTTTTATGGAATCTCTGCTGATTTAAAAATGCATATATTGTAGCAGCATAGAAAGAAGATAGCTGAGGCAACTTAGGAGAAAAAAGAAAATGAGATTAATGAAGAGAAAATAGGGAATGAAAACAAGGAGCCGGATAACAAAGAAAAAGAGAGACAGGAGACAGAGAAATTAAGAATTGGGAGATGTAGAGAAGGACGTGTGCTACTAGAAAGATTTATAAAACTAAATAATGTAAAAGTTTGGCATCGGCTCAAGATATATCGACAAACTGAGCAAAACAGAGATCTTAAAAAGAGTCATGTTTGTTATATGATAAAAATAATAGATTTAAATGAATGGTAAATGGTAAATTGGTAAAATGGTAAATGGAAATTTCAATTTATTTACTATTTATTAAATATGTATTGTATGTGAAATATAAAATATGTTTTATAAAAAACAGTTAACATAGCGATAAATATATAACCAACACAACATCTCTTGAGTATATGTATGTGAAAGTCTTATATATCAGTAAGAAAAAGACCAGTGAACTTAAAGCTCACTGATATAACCATACAGATAAGCACTTTTCAAAACAGTGTTTCCAAAGGGACAATAGATGTATGAAAATACACTCAACAAGGAAGTGCAAACTAAGTGACAATGGGTTACACTTTATGTTCACATTGCAATTTTAAGGTTTTTTGTGATTAGAATGTCTGTGAATTCTTAAGGATGACAATCATGCCTTTTTATTAGTACATTGTTCTTAGTTTCAAACTTAGTGCACCTCCATATACTAGGTGCTTAATATTTGTACAAATGTTTGAATGAGTATGGTTTTCTATACATACGTTATTTGTTAAGCAAATATTTCAAAACAAATTTATCAAATTGTCATTTGATGTAAATGACAAATTAGCAGTAATCAGAAACACAGATGCCATCAGCATGCTTCATTAATATATTTATTTTAAAAATTCTATAGTTTGAGCATGTTAGGCAGGGCAATTGAGCTCCAGTAACAGAAAAACTCAATATTCAGTGTCTTAAAATGACAGATTTTATCCAGGCACACAACAATCACAAACAGAGTCCTGACCAGTGGACGGCTCTGCCACAAGCAGTGATTAAGGGGCCAGGCAGCTTCATCTTTGGGATTCCAAAGTCTCTGAACTCACTGGAATCGGGCCAGCACAGGGAGAGAGTGAGTGAATGGCTGCATGACTGGTTTGTATCTAAATAAATCTAAAAAGTTATTAAAATCATTATAATAAAACTAGTTGAGATTAGGAAATTTATAAAGAGAAAATTCACAAAAAATAGAAAACATAATAAACATGGGAAAAGATGTGCAAACATTATGGTAAAAGGTATAAAATACAAATTTTGTATAGTTGCTAAGATTAATGTATCTTTAATGAGTGTATCTCAAAAATTCTGGTAGAGTGCTAATTGATAATCTTTATAAAATGAAGCTTGGTTGTACCTTTTACATTTTAAAACAGAAAAATACTTTGACCTAGAAAATTTCCTCCTAAGAATTTATCAAAGAAATAAAGAAGTAGTAGTCGGGTTACAATTTTTCAGATATTTACTAAAGCTCATTTTATATCAATGAGAAAACTAAAATCAAATGATTTAGCTCCATAGTTTTTGATCTGGAAAATAGTTATATTTTAATTTAAAGAATACAATTATAAAATAACATGTATAACTTACTCTATTTTTATGGAAATAAAAAGTATATTGTGCTTCAATATACTATATACAATGAAGCAGTGTGAAAAAGTATAAAAGAAACACCAATTTTTAACATTTATCCTGGTGATATTTGAGTGCTCTTAACTCAATGAACATACATTATTTTTACTAGACATAATAAAGTGTTGAAAATATAAATATACAACTAATTAGATTACTAATAAAGCATGTGACATCAGCAAACGGGCCCTGAAAAGAAATTAGAGAAAATAATTTTATTTTGCAGTACCAACAAAGAGACTAGCAACTAAGTTAAAGCAGCAAAGCTTCAGCTGGTCACAGACCCTCAAAAGACCTCACATCCTGTTTGTTTGTCTGTCAGATTCTCAGTGTGAAAGAACTGAGAGTCTCATATTGACTTCACAATCATTCTCTCACATGTATAAAAATAATACTAACAAACACTGTTGATTAAACCAAGTTATTAGAACTAAAAACTGTGTGCATTTGTAGGAAAGGATGTTTTTTTATTTAACTTATTTTTTGTATGGTTGTGCTATCTATTCTGCAGATAAGAAGTGACCCAAAGATAAAATTAAGTATACAACAAATTTGGTTTATATGAGCTACTCTTAAGCAATCTTTTAGATTTACAATATGGTTACCATCTGCATGAAAAATACTTCTCAAAACCTGTCTGATTTTGAGATTCTGCATCCTTTCCAATTTGCACTCACATTCCCATGTCTAGATATTCCAAATGATGTGGACTTAACTGTCAGGTATTTAATCTACTCCAACTCACATTTTAGGGCACAGCCTTTCATTTTCACTTATATATGTCTAAAAGAACTTTATCTTTTCAGACATGTGCAAAATCCTCAAGAATGATCATTAGACATTAATCCATTACTGAGTATCACACTCTTCCAGTTGAGAGTCTAACAAGAGTTTATTTTATTAATCTGTTTCTCAGTTTCTTATTCTTTACTTGTTTTGCTTTTTATTGAACCACAGTTTGGTAGCTAAAATCCAGACATTTATGGAGAAACTAGCAACAATGCTAATTTTCTTGTTGCCTCTTTTCACCAAATAGCATCAGTCCAGGTCCCCATCTTTGCAGTATCTGGTGTAGTAGTGTATGGTTGAAAGAACTCAGTTTGAGAGAGAGTTAGATCTAAGTTTAATTCTCAGCTCTGCAGTCCCTAGCTGTAAGACATGTTCTGTGATGATAGATACATCAGATAGTATCCAGTATGGAAAAAGAGAAAACACAACAGTTATTCTAACAGAGAGAAATTTGTATTTTAAAAAGTGTTAATTAGATATCATTTTGTTAACTAGGTAACTTCAAAGCTAATAAGAGAACTTTAAGGTATCATAGAGGTAGCAGTTGCAGGGATTAGGTAACCTCTTAGATCTGAACAAAATTGGCAAAAAAAAGGAAATATTTAAACTTAGGAACTTAGAGAGGGGCCCCATGGAACTTATTTTGTTACTTTGATGAGGTTTCTCTGAACTCAGAGAGGTACACACCTTTGTACCTTGAGGCACAGACCTTATAAGAGATGGCACCAGCTGAAGTGCCCTAGTGTCCAATGTAGGTTTCTGTGTTAGAAAACCTGCAAACTGGATTCACCCCCTGCCACAGAAAGGAACCTCTATAAAGAATGAGGAAACACTGCTGGAGTGACCTTCTGAAAACCATGAGGAGTCAGGAAGCCCACAGAAAAACCATAAACAGCAAAAAGAGAAGAGGGAAACCGTTTTTCTAACTGCAGTCTCCTTTCAGAATGGCCTACTTTCAGAGAATAGCAGGGAGCCATCTGGGAAAGCAAAAATACAGTTTGCTGAATCCCAGTGGCAGCTTCACAGAGAAGAGTGCAGAAGGGCGGGGATTTGAAGTTGACAGATTAATAACAAAAAGTCTTACAATATATAATATATATGATGACAGACAAACAATACATTAACTGTACTAATAATGATGACACTGTTGATGATGTTCATAAACCTCTTAACTCTGCATTTAATACATTTAACCCTGGCATTAGACTGTATCTGCCTTCCATACCTATATTAATCATCTTCTTGGACTTTGCCGCTACTTAATTTTGCTGTTAGTACCCATTTGTTTTATACCATATTCCAAGGTTTGAATAGAAAACCAGGGATAAGTATTTGAAAAATATATAAAGATATATAAATAAAATACACTAAACTCAGAGAGAATTTGTGTCTTGCAGTTCTTTAGTTGCAATTAAGGCTATTACACTCAAATTCTATTGGTGTGGTGGCAAGTTGTAGGAACACAGGGGCATTGTATACCTTCTGATTAAACCTCAGTCTACTAGTGGGTGTATGTCCCAGGGCTGTGACCTTCACAACACATCTCTATTGGGTCATCTAGTATTTTCTCTTCCTCCATGCTTCCTTCTCCGGTAGAAGCAATCCTAATCCTTGCAGCATTTATCTCTGTTAACTATTGTTTTCTTATTTTACCACCTTAGGAGTAACAAATTTGGAGGTAGCTAGTATGACAAAGAATTTCCTTCCCCAGCTACCCATAAGTTTTGAGTTGTGTTCTGGTTAAATCCTTTACCTTGGAGTATAGGCCTTTTGTAGATAGGCAATTCTATGGGTATTTTAAAATGGCCACTGTTGACAGTGAAAGAATACCAGGTGTCAGACCAGTGGAGTCAGATGGTTCAGCAACCATTGTACTTGAGTTCTAGTTTAAAAAGAATTCAGAGCCAAGACTCAAACTACAAAAGAACATTTATTTAGAAAGTCACAGAGGTATAAGAAGTGAGCTGTAGAAGAAATGGCTTGAGGAAACAAGTTACAGAGGCTAAAGAAGGGCCTCTGGAGCTTAGGAGAAGGAGAAAGGCAAGAGAAACATCCCTGGGGAAAGGGGATGAGGAAAGACACAGGCACGCTCCTTAGAGAGTCTCACTAAGTCCTCTGTCCTGAGAACTTTTGCCTGGAAGTCTCAGGGAAGGATCTCAATAGAATATTCAGCTTTCCAGATGTGTCTCCTGAGGGTTGTGGTCTTTACTGATTGGTTGGCACTAGAACACAGAATCATTAGTTAATGCAGCTGATTCTTATGCCAATCATGGTGTCACTCCATCTGGTTTTGTTGCTTTTCTGGGCCTGGAGCTGAAATTGTGCTGAAGTCTAGCTGTCATCTCCAGGGCTTAATACTTAAGGGAATGGTTGTGCAAGGGCTTATAGTTTTGCTAGTTGGGCTCTCTGCCCTTGGGGCTCTCTGCTGTCGTGACCCTCTTCTCCTGGCCTATCTTTCCTATTCTGCTGATGCCTATCTAACTACTTACCACATTCTCTCCCTCAAGGACTCTTGGCTCTAAATTATCTAAGGGTAGGGGGTAGGGTGTCTTCTGCAGCTACTTCCTACTGTAAAGGGAAGGAGCTTTCTTTCAGAGCCAAGTGATCTTTGTTCTTTGTCAGAAGGATGATGAGGAGTGGGTACAGAAAGAGGCTGGAATGGTGCCCAGAGCCAGTAAGGGGCAGTATTCCTGGATACAAGTAGGGCTTGTAACTTGGTGGAGACAAGTTGTGTTATAAATCTTAATATTATTGGAACAAAAGCTAGAGTAACAAAATTATGATAAATGAGTGGCAAGTATCAGTTGCTAAGATTGTTTAAGTATGCCTTTGGCTGTAATTTGTAACTGTAAAGCTCAGAAAAAGTATTAGTAACACAATTAACTAGAGTCTAACATATTCCACTGAAACACAGTTTCTCTCTCTAAAGTCATCTTCATTTTTACCAAGACAGCCAAATTAAGATCAATCACTTTACTACATTAAGTCTAGTTACCATTTGGCATGACTATTTGCATACACAACAATAATAGTAATTGGTCATATAAGCTTTTTTCAATCTTCTTTGACAGAATATTTATAGAATCTCCAGATTGGTCTCTCATTGGTTTCTCAGGGTGAAGAAGCCAAGCCACACTTGCCATCAGGTTTTGCCTTCAGTACTTACATATCTGGGTACATCCCTGAAGTTCTCAAGGTTCCCAATAATGTCTACATAGCCATCTTTTATAAAAACAACCTTCATTCCATTCCTGGAAAGACTGCCATGAACCAAGTAAATAAACAAGGTACCAAGCTGTTTTTCCAAGGGGATTTTATGGCTTCCAAAGTCAATCTTAGTTCCTTAAAGTGTTCTTCTGGTGACACCCAGAGTCCAGGCATGTTTCTCTCAAATGTTATATTCTAGTCAAAGTCTTGGCTAATAAACCCAGTTTCCAACTGTGGCCCATTATTAAGAGAACAGATTCTTATTGGATTCATGCAAATAAGCATTGCCATGGAAACAACAATATTCACTCATTGACAGTTGCCAAATTCTGGAGGGATCAGGAAGGGAGAAAAATATATAACTTACTAAATTGTGTTAAAGATAAGTCTCATTATATGTGAAAAGCAATAGGAAAATTCTTGTCCTTTTAACAGATTGAAAACAACCAAATTCAACTTTGCATTAGTTTACTTTTGATATTTAAATTCATTTACTTAATTAAATTCATTATCCAGCTTAACTATATAATATCCTCTTGAGATTTCTTTTCACAAATCCTCCACAAATTTCCTAGTCCCTTTTAGTTTGCCTCTTCCTAATCCATTCAGAAATAACCAGGCTTAGAACAGTGCACTTTCTTTTACTTCAAAAATTGTATTCCCATACTATACACCTTCTATTGCTAGTTCCTTTCTCTTACGGTCTTCTCTGAGGGTCATAAAGGCTTAGATATATTGAACTTCTGTTCATTTTCCCAAGACCAGCAAAACAGGTCTAGCTGTAGGATGGAGTCGAAATTAATGGTGCTATTAACTGATCAAACCTCTCCATTTACCACTTTATATCAGGGCCAGTCTGTGTTGCAAAAGAAGATTAACCTTTTTCTTGAGGGACTTAGAGTCAAAGTTCTCTTAGTTGACAAGTATATGCCCCAAAGGGGGTACTTCAAGGCACTGTGGAATGGTTGCCCATCTATGGAGACATAGAAATAAATTAGCCAAAGCTAAAGGCACTCTCACAAGTCTCTGGGCTGTTTTGGCCTGTCCTATGGTATAATAGGACTGGTACTTTGTCATCTGGGAATTACCCAGTGTGTGGAGTGCTACTATTATGTCCCGAGGGTGGACTTAGCAATAATCACCACAATTGCCAGTTACAGATGAGGATAGACTTACTCTACTCAGATAGGTGGACTTTACTCCACAGAAACACCATGCCATCCAGGTGCCACCCCAGCTATAGAGCGCTACTCCATGCTCTGAGGAAAGACTTACCAATGCTCAATGATGGCTGATCACTGTAATGATGGACTACTTTGCTCATATAGATAGACTCTACAAAAAACCTGTTTCCTCAAGTAAGGCATCCCTGTTTGATGGCCTCTGGCCTTAGCTTGACTTACTGGAGTTCCCCCCACCATGACTGTTTACATAAGGTGTGCCTAGTGCCTCCTCTACTTTGGGTGGACAACTGTCCTCTGACACTGGTATTCAATATTTCGGCTAATTACCTGTTGCACCACCTTTCATGTTCTGAGCAGCCCTGGACCTTTAAGAGTCATAGTAGGAAGAGGGAAGCCACCCCAAGAAGGAAAGAAAGAGTCCTTGTTAAGTGTCTGAGGCTTTTATCAAAGTTAATGATGAAGAAGGGATGGTTAGAGAAGTGTAGAAGGAGTTGAGGGAAGTCCCTTTTCCTGGGTTCAGGTATCTTAGAGAGTATGCATAAAAGGGATTTTAAAAGACAGGGGACCCAAGAGGGATCAGAGAATATCCCTGGTTTCCTGCATATATACCTGGGCCAGCTGGAGAGAGACAATATCCTAGGCTCTGGTGCAAATTCTGTCGGCCTTTTCTAGGAAGATTATATATTGCTGGGTGCCCATGGGTCAGTAGGGAGCTACAGTGGAGGAGGCGAGAAGAGAAAGAGAAGAAGGAGGAGGAAAAGAGAGAAAGTCCAGATAACAAAGTAAAGGGCAGTTGGGGAAGAGGGAAAAGTGTGGTGTTGACTTTGAGCAGCTTCAGAAGCCTTTCCCAGTTCAGAAGTATTTGCAAATAAAGGCTTCCTATTTATTGTATATCCACAGAAATAGTGGGGGCTGGGGGTTTCCAGCCTCAGAGATATACTTTCCCACATTAATTTTAGTTTTAGTTTTATTTTGAGATCTGAAGAGTCTGAACAAAATTTCTAGTGGCTTGAAGTGTGCTGCTTGTGGATTGTTCCAAGGGACTGTCGCATCCTGAGTCATCTTGACCTTCTTACATGCCTTGGTTTCTCTTCCTCGCTTTCTAATACACCCATGACAACTTGAAACACTAGGTAACCAGCCTTTATGTGCATATCTCCAGATGAGTCAATTATTTAGTTACGGCTAAACTGAAATTCCTTGTGGGGTTCCTGCATGTTATAAGGGATGGCCACTGACACCTCCACAGAGATTCTTAGTCACATAAGAATACCCAAGATTCAAGCTGGTGGGAGAGAGTGCCCCTTACCTTCAGAGCCCAGTAAGTTCAGACTCTCATCCAGCAAGGTTTTGTTCAGACTCTCAGAAAGCAATTCCAATTTAGGATGTGGTAAATGATTGTTATATTTCACAGTTTAAACTGCCTTAAGTAAGTACTATTTAACTTGTTTCTACATATGAGACATAGGCCATGTTTTTTTATTATGTTTTATCACTCTTGGAGAACACTGACACTTTGGTACAGACATCATGGTTGAACTTCGGGGCCAGTTACTTTCACACTGTGTCTAAACCTAGTACACTGAATTGACCACTGCAAATTTACAACACTTGAACCATCAGAGGATTGGGTAAATCAGACTAAAATGTCATTATCACAAGAAGAATGAGTTTGAAAATTTTTTTATTTTAGAAAAACATAGAAGTATCCTGGATTGTTGACATGTCTTAGGTGATCATAGGCCAGAATAATTCCTTTTGCTAAGCTATGTGAGACAAGCTATTGAAATTCATGAAAATTATGAGGTCTCTTCTAGAAACTGATTAACCTTGAAGTCTGTGATGTACTTACTCTGTACAAATTTAAGGGAAACATTATAAGGTAAAATATGCTAATTTTGCACTTCCAGTTAATTTCATAAATATATAAGGGAAAAGGAACAAATTGTATTTATGCAAGGTATCTATATACTTCCAGATCTACAGGTGGTACCAGGATTTGTAATGTGTATCCATGTCTTGCGACTCATTTTAGAATGGCAAACTCAAATATAAAATAACTTAGATATTTGGATGATGGCCTTTGATAGGAAAGTAAAGCAATGTACCTATTATAGGATAAACCTTTAAAATGTAATCATCTCACCAAAATTTAAAAATTACAAGCTTCCTTTTGGGGGGGATTAAATAATGGGTCCTAAATTAAAATTATCCTTACCTTTCTGTAAATCAAACACAAAAGAACAAAACCAAACACAATTCTAGCAGGACAAAACAATGCATTGAGACATGATATAAAAATATATATACAAAAATAACAAAATAAAGTGGAGGTCTGGAAGGTATGCAGGAGAAGGCTAAAATAAGAAGTCATAGCAGAGGATTTAGTGGTAGCAATTGGTTTTGATTTGTTTTATTTCAGACAAAAAGTCGTTTTGGTGAGTGTTGAATTCTGAGATGAATCATTAAATCTCTTATTTGTCAAAAAGGAAACAGGGGTACCACCTGTTATATGAATTTTCTTAAACCTAGATTAGCTCTAGGAGGCAGAGATCTAGTAATTTAGCAGGAATCACATATGTATGTATATATGTAAGCACTCTGTCTTGTGATAGCAAATGGAAGCAGAATGTTCATATTGCAAACAATCCCTTCTTGCTCATTTCCATTTACTGGGAAGAAATAAAAGCTAATTTTACCTTTACATGAAGCTTATATTAATAAAAAATATAAAAGCTTTAGGTGGTTTGAAATACTGTGCTAATTTATCCTCAGTAATATTAGTGTCATCTTGCTAATACTAGGTGTGTACAAAGATGCTATAATGCAACAAAGAAATAAATTAATAGAAGCTGAAGTTTCCATTGATTGATTGATCAGTTTCCAACTGATTGATGTTTGTGTCTCTCATCATGTTTCTCTCCCTCTCTCCCTCTTTTCTCCTCTCTCTAAAAATAAATAAATAAAATCTTTTTAAAAAACTAAATAATGAAATAGAAGTGAGAGTCCTAAAACAGACCCCCCCCCCCAGAAACATATGTAGTCTCCAGATATGTGAGGAAAGTAACACTGGTGTGTAGTGGGAAAAGGATGATCTTTTAAAATAGATAATACTGGGTCAACTGGATAGGCATAAGAAAAGGAAACAAAGAAAAATATGAATTTCTACCCCACACCATGTCTTAGGGTTCTTCAAAGAAATGGAAAAACAGAATACAAATTATTTTATAGATATTAAAGATTTATCTTTTTCATGAAAAAATGACTCAGATTATGGAGGCTGAGAAGTCTCATAATCTGTCACCTATAAACTGGAGACAATGGGAAGCCAATGATGTCACAGTTGGAGTTCAAGGCCTAAAAGCCAACCTGGCTGATGGTGGAAATCCTAATTAGAGGTCAGGAGATGAGATGTCCCAGCTCCACCAGTGAAGCATAAAAAAAGGAGTGAATTTATTTGCCTCTTATTTTTTTACTTAGACCCTCAAAGGATAAGGATGAGACAGGCTGAGCTTCTCTTAGATAAGACTGCAGTTTCCTTTGGTTAATCCTTAAACCCTGCGGCCAATCAACCCAGTACAGACCTACCAACCAGATGTCAGCAGCCGGGACCTGCTTTATCAGCAGAGACCTCCCAACACTAGTGTTTGCGTGGTTCGGGCTCAAAACGACCAATGCAGAAGCTTGCCTTCATTATAATATAAAAACAAACATGCGTGGGTGAAGACTTAAAATGCTAATAAAACATGCATTGCGTGTTAGAGCATGTGGCTCTACCAAGCCTGCAGGTGGCAAAAGAAGGATCTAGAGAAGGACTTAGGAGAACGAAGAAACCGAAAACTGTATAAGCTATTACCCCAGCAGCAGATCTGGGAGCCATAGAGTCTTCTGGAGTGTGTTGTCTTGGTGCATCAAGCTTTCTTCTTGTTCCCAATAAACTGTCTCCTCTGTAAATCTGCTTTGCCTATTCTCCAGATTTATAACCCTAAAGAGGTAAAAACCATCTCCCTAGTGGTGACAGCATGATGTTCACCCACACTGGGGAGAGCAATTTACTGAGTTCAAGGAATCAAATGCTATTCATATCCAGAAACAGCCTCACAAACATTCATAAATAAGGCTTACTCTGGGCACCCCATGACCAGTCAAATTTACACATGGAAATAACCCTCACACACCATAAACTACTATTAATTGCAAGTAAATTGCAGATCAAAATATAGAAGTATAGTTATTTAAGTTTACAAATGTGAAACAAGTATTAAATAAGTCTTAAAGATCTAATGTACAATATAATGAATATAGATAACAGCATTGTATTATAATCATCAAACTTGTTGAGACTAAATCTTACTTATTGCAATCTAAAAAGAAATGATAATTATGTGACTTAACAGAGATGCTATTTATCAATACAATGGCAATAATATTACAAAATATAAACATATTAAATAATTTTCTATCTGTTCCAAAGCATTACTCACATTACTAAAATTCTTAGTATATTCATCACTTAAAAATTATATTTCACTAATCAACAAAACAAACAAGCAAGCAAAATATAACTAGAGACATTGAAAATGAGAGCTAACTGACAGTAACCAGAGGGGAGATTGGAGAGGATAATGGGGGAAAAAGAGGGAAGGGTTTTCAGGAACATGTATAAAGGACAAATGGACAAAACCAAAGGGGGATAAGGATCAAAGATGGGAATTAGGGATGGCTGGGGTCTCAGGAATGGTGCGGAGGAAATGGAGACAACAGTAATTGAACAACAATAAAAAATGTTTAAAAAATTATATTCAATGCTAAAAGTTGGGCAATTGTTAAGTTTACTCTGATTTTATTTCACCATGATTTTTGCTTAGTTTTTCAACTACATTAATAAAAAGTATAATAAATAGCCATAATTTTCACATTAGTTTGATTTTTTTGTAAACCTGAAAATAGGAGAAAAAACTAGTTTTGTCCTCTTTTAAAGTGATGGCCTTGTTAATTAAAAGTCTCTAGTTGTACAAACTGTAATAAAATTCAGAGACTCTGATGACTTACTTTTTAATTAGAGTATCTCGGTTGGTAAAGTTGTCTTGTGGCTATAATTCAAATTCAAATAAGACACTTAAAATATTGTCAAGTGGAATCAAACTTGAAGAGTGATTAGTTGAGATTCTAATGTTCATGATAAATTTGAAAAAGTTTATGAGTTTCATTACTGCCAAATATTTTATGTTACTTTGAATTCTTCTTATTAGGTGACCAACTATTAATGATCCTTTATGGTTTTGACTATTTTTGAGCTAGGATACGACACATAGTAGACAATTTCATGGTGAAATATAAGCCATAAAATAGACCATGCTTCATTTGAAAGAATTGTAGATTCAGAGAACACAAATTTTTAAAAAAATATGATTTTATTTTTTTAAATGTTTACATTATAGAGTATAAAATGAAAGAGTTCTATAAGGTAGCTAAAAATGGATCTATAATCAACAGGTTTTACTTAAATGAATAAGATAACTAATTACTGTTATACCTTTATTTATTCATTTGTCTTAATGTAAGCAGCTTTTAGATAACTTACGGGAAAAAATTTCTGCCTTCTTGAAGTATTACATCTCCAAATCTTTAACTATAGCATTGCTTCTCAATAAGATTTACAAGAACTGACTGTTTAAAATATAAAATGCTTTAACAACACGGAACACAAATCTTTTTACCTAAGGCCACCTTAAATTGACTTCTTTTATTTTTAGCTCTTTCTTCCTCTCTCTTTTTTTCTTTCTTTCTTCCTTTCTTCTTTCTTTTTTTAAACCTGACAGCTGAAAAAAGAACCTGGATTGGTAGCCTCTGGGAAGTATTAAATAATATCACTACTCTTCTCAGGTCTTGATTCAGCACTAATACCTAATACCGGGCCATTCCTTCAGGAAATGGTTTTGTCTGGGTAGTTCCCTAGCAACAAAGACTATAGCAACACCAAAGGAGGCCTCAGTAAAGTGAACCCTCGGAGGGAACTTTGATTGATATTACAAACCTGCACTGAGAGTAAGACTCCTAACAGTGGTTAGGACCTTTATCACCTTATTTGATTTTTCTTTGGAGTCATTACAGCTGCTTTTCCACCCAGTAGTAACCTATGCCAGCAGGATCCTGAGATGAGATTTCTTTTATTTTTTCCTGAGATATAGAAAATACAAAATAGACGTACAGCAAAATGAAGGAATAAGGCTTTTTTTTGGTTCTTATAAGAAAAGAAAGGGCTTTAGATGGGACAATATGCTGCCCTAGAATCTTTTGATTGTTTTTTTCTTTAATCAAGAAAATAAGCTGGGCAAAAGATTTATGTTTGTAGTTAATAACAATTATAAGAAACGAGATTGATTTACAGTTAATCACATCTTGCTTTAAAAGATTCATATTTGTGTGGGGTATGCGGGAAAATACAGACATTGCTTGAAAGGTAAGTTGATCAAGTTAATTACAAGACTCATTTTAAAGTAAATGTGTAGCATTTCAGTATGTATTATATTTTCACATTTTCCTTTTGCTTTAGATTAGGGACTAGCCACAGTGTTTTCTAGGATTACCAGTTTGCAAAGCTTTGGGTCTGCAGTGCTTGTGTGGGAAGCTGTCTTGCTATTACCCTTTATACCGTTCATCTTGTATAAGTATCTGAATATAATTCAGATCCACTTTCTTTTTCAGTTGAGAGCAATACTCTCAGTTTGTACTGTAAATTACAGCACAAATATTTCCGTTTGTAGCAGAAGCTTGTTAGAGATCAATCAATTTAGCACAATCTCAACTATTTTCCTCACGTTTTATAATTGAGGTTGAAAATCGGAGTAATTGCTTCCCCAGCCTCCCTTACAATGCAACACACTTCTGGCTACTAAAATGTAAGCAAAAGCAGGCTGGAGGTTTCTGGGAAAGTCTTTATTTTTCTTGATAAAATGGAATGGTGACTGTTGGCACAACCACCACCAAACTGATTGTTGTCTGCCTTTTTTCGTCATTCTACCCATCTGAAGGGGCAGCAGCATTCTTACGTTCAGAATCAAAGACACAGGGAGAATGCAATGATGCTGGCATTGCTAAGCAGCTAAAACGATACCAATGGTTTCCTCTTCTAGGCTTCTTATTAAGGGGGGGGGAATATAATTTACATTAAGGTTCTCAACACCTAATTTCATTATTGCAGGCTAAATCTACCTTACTAGTTCAACATAACTTTTTGGTTTGTAATGAGTGATTGTCTTACTGCTTTCTGTATATTGGTTTATTCTTCTTGTGCAGGTGGTAATTTAAAAAGGAGAATTTTGGTTGACTTTTGTTTGCCCAAAGAGCTGCATGGTGAGTTAGACACTTGGCAAATACAGTAAACAACTTGATATCATTTACAGTTTAGATTCTATACCTCAGCACTATTGACACTTGGGGCTGAATGACTCCTTGTTAGGGTGGAGAAAGGGATTGTCCTGTGCATTGTAGGACTTTTAGGAGTATTTTTGGTCTCTAGTTCTATGTGCCAGTAGCATCCCCTTCCCATATGGGACAGTCAAAAAGTCTTCATACCTGCCAAAGGTCCTCCCAGGGGGAACTCACTCCAATTGAGAACCAAAATATCTAAACCATTTGGATAAGACATTAAAATGAGGGGAAGCAGGGCAACAGCTTTGAGTTTTTGATGAGAAATGCCTCTCAGAGATGTTCATACAGGCTCCCTAGGGCTTCATCTCTTCCTTTCAAAGGTGATTTTAGTTTTGGAAAAAGCCAGAAGTCACAGGGTGCCAAATCTGGGCTGTAGGGGGGCTGAATCACCTAAGTGATTTGATGTTTCACAAAAAACTCTGCACAAGGCATTATGCATGAATGAGTTCATTGTCATGATGAAGCTGACAATCACCAGTCACCCATAGCTGTGGCCTTCTGAATCATCCAAATACTGTATGTGGAGGAGTGTTCAAGCTTAATGCAAATTTTGATGTATATTTGCTGCTCCACTCACTCAGTCATTTTGAATGCGACAGCCACACAATACATATGCTCCCTCAACAGCACTTACCACCCCCACTGACTGAGTTCAGTGAAGTCATCATTGTTCATACATGTACATCCAAGTCCACTCTCCTTGGCTGCCAGATTACATTTATGTTGAGCAAACAGTTCTCATTACATTAGCAATGGCTGGATTTTTTCTGGACAGGCCTTGTATATGTCAATATATTAAATTTAATTCATTAAGTCTCCTACAATATTTCTATATCTAGACAAACATATCCAAATGGAACACATTGAATTAGAACTACTAAATCTTTAGAACTACTAAAACCTTTTTTTTTCACTTTTCATTTTTTATTAAATATTTTATTTTTGTTCTATTATGGTTGTCCCAATTTTCCCCTCTTTGCCCTTTTCCATCCAGCCCACCCCCTATTCCCATAGTCATTCCCCACCCTGTTGTCCATGTCCAGGGGCCAGTCATACATGTTCCTTGACTAGTCCCTTCACCTTCTTTCTACACTTAACCCCCTCTATCCTCCTCTCTGCTCACTGTCAGTCTGTTCCTTGTTTTCATGTCTCTGGTTCTATTTTGCTCATTAATTTATTTTGTGCATTAGGTTCTCTTATAGGTGAGGTCATATGCTATTTGTCTTTCACCACTTGGCTTATTTCATTTAGTATAATATTCTCCAGTTCCATCCGTTCTGTTGCAAAAGGTAGGGGTTCCTTCTTTCATTCTGTTGTGTAGTATTCCATTGTGTAAACGCACCACAGTTTTTTGATCCACTCATCTATTGATGGGTACATAGGCTGTTTCTAACACTTGGCTATTGAAAATAGCACTGCTATGAACATTGAGGCACATAGGTTCTTTTGAACTGGTATTTTATTTCAGGATTCTTAGGGTAGATTTCCAGCACTGGAATCTCTGGGTGGAAAGGCAGTTCCGTTTTTAGATTTTTTTGAAGAAATACCATACTGTTTTCTACAGTGGCTGCAATAGTCTGCATTCCCACCAACAGTGCTTTAGGGTTCTGTTTTCTCCACATCCTCTCCAGCACTTGTTTGTTGATTTATTAATGATGGCCATTCTGACCAATGTGAGGTGATATGACATGTGGTTTTAATTGCACCTGTCTGATGGCTAGTGATGTTGAGCATCATCCTTTCATATGTCCATGGGTGTTCTGTATGTCCTCCATGGAGAAGTGTCTAGTCAGACTTTTTACCCGTTTTTAATTAGATTGTTTGACTTCCTGGTGTTGAGTCACATGAGTTCTTTACATATTTTGGAGATCAAGCCCTTGCCTGAGAACTACTATATCTTTTAGTGACATTTAATGTATCTGCAATATTTGGTTAACGGTTCTTATATACCTCTAGTTGGGTACCTTCAAATGTAGCAACTAATGCCAGCTGCTCTTTTATTTTGAACTTTGGTTTCTTCATCTTGAAAATGTTAATATTAGGTCCCATCAAGGCATTTATTTATTTATTTATTTTTAGTGCCATATTAAACATATTACACAATGCCTAGGCATCTTTGTTGAATATTGGGCACGATTTATAATTAGAAAAGCCTCTATGCCACAAAAGAGTAATAATAAGAATGTTGTTGTGTATCGTAATTATATATTTGCTAGTATTTAAAAACATAATTGTACAACTGAAAACTATACATTTTATAACATTTAGGTGGAAAATTTAATCTAAAATGAACTAGCCTGCTGACTGTGTTTCCCTAGAGGATGAAGACATTTCATTTTTTAAAGGAATATGAAATGGCCTACTGGTGGATGGGGAAGGGATATAATTTATACAGTGGTACTGATCCACTGCAGATCTGGATTGACAGAAGACACTTTAAGGAAAGTGAGGTCTCTAGTGTGATAAGTGATGATTTCAGAGTAGCAGAGGTCACGTGGTAAGCAAGAGTAGCTACATTAATCTCAGACAGAGCAGACTTCAAAGCAAGGAAAGTTATCAGGAGGAAAGTAGGACATTACATAATGATAAAGGGGTCAATTTTCTAAAAAGACATAACAATCCTTAACATGTGTGTGTAACAACAGAGCATCAACCTACAAGGGCAAAAACTGATAGCAATGCAAGGAGATGTAGATGAATCCTCAATTATAGTTAGAGACTTCAGCACTTCTCTCTTAGAGAAGGACAGATTTAGCAAGGAGAAAATTAGTAAGGACATAGTTGAACTCAACAACTCCCTCAATCAGGTGGATGCAATTGACATCTATAATCAATTGTGTCCAACAGCAGTAGAATACACATTCTTCTCAAGCTGATGTGGTATAATCTCCCAAACAGAGCATATTCTGAACCTAAAATATGCCTTAAGAAATTGTGAAAAATAGAAATTGTACAATGTCTGCAGTATTATTTACATTAGCACCAATGAATGAAGTACTTATGTATAAACTGAACAAAATATGTACAAAATTTTATAAGGAAAACTACAGAACTCTGATGAACAAAACAAAAAAAAGTAAGTAAATGGAGAGAAAATTAATGTTCAAGGACAGGACTACTCAATATTGTCAATATGCCAGTTCTTCCTAATTTGATCTATGGATTCAGTGTAATTACAATCAAATCCCAGCAAGTTATTTTATGAATATCAACAAATTGAATCTGAAATTTATACGCAAAGGCAAAAGATTCAGAATAGTCAATGTCATATTGAAGAAGGAAAACAAAATTGGAGGACTGACATTACCTGACTTTAAGACTAACCATAATGACATATTAAAACAACATGATATTGGTGAAACCAATAATCATGATCATAACCAATAATCATAATCAAGACAACATTATATTGGTGAAAGAATAAATAATAGATTAATCAAACTAAATAAAGAGCCCTGAAATAGATTCATAAATATAGTCAGCTGATTTTTGACAAAGGAGCAAAAGCAAGGACATGTTTTCAGTAAATGGAATTGGAACACTTAAACACCCACTTGCAACAACAAAAAAAGAATCTACACACAAAGCACACACCTTCACAGAAATTAACTCAAAATAGATCACAGACTAATTATAAAGTACAAAATTATACAATTCTTAGAAAATTACATAGAAATAAATCTAGATGACCTGGGATATAGCTATGAATATTTTGATATAATGCCAAAGGTATAAAGCATGAAAGAAAAGTTGATAAGCTAAACTTTATTAAATTAAGAACACCTACTCTTCCAAAAACAATATCAAGTTAATGAGGAAATAAGTCACAGACTAGTAAAAACTATTTTCAAAAGACATATCTAGAAATGGAATATCATTCAATATACATAAAAATTCTTAAAACTAAAAAGAAAAGAAAGACAATAGTGCATATTTCAAGGCTATTAAGAGAATAGACTGAAAAGTTGCCATCACAAAAAAAACTGTGACTGTGTATGGTGACAGATGTTAGCTAAACTTATTTTCGTGATCATTTCACAATATATACATATGTTGAATAATTATGCTGTAGCACTTGAAATTAATATTTTATATATCAACATATCTTAATAAAAAAAGAAAGAAAACAAACAACCTGAATAAAAAAAAATGCTTTCCAGATCTTAACAGACACCACGACAGTGAAGATACACAGATGGAAAGTAAGCTTATGAAAAGATGCTCCACATTTTATGTCACTAGGGAAATAAATTTGATTAATCAGAATCACTACACACCTATTGGAATGGCTAATATCTGGAACATTGAATGGACCAAATGCTGGCAGGAATGGGAAGCAATAGAACTCTCCTTCATTGTCAGTAGGAATGCAAAGCGGTATAGCCACTTCAGAAGACAGTTTGGAAGTTTTGGTTTTTTTTAGAAACATAAATGCGTATTTACCATAATATCCAACAATCATGCTCCTTGGTATCTACCCAAAGGAGTTAAAAAACATGTCTACACAAAAACCTGTCCATATATATTTATAGCAACTTTATTCATAATAGCCTGAACTGGAAGCAACCAAAATGTTCTTCAGTATTTGAATGGATAAATAAATTGTGGTATAACTAGAAAATGAAATATTATTCAGCACTCAGAAGAAATGAGCTATTAAGCCATGTAAAGACATGGAGGAAACTTAAATGCATACTACTAAGTGAAAGAAGCTAATATGTAAAGGTTCCACACTGTATGCTATCAAGCATATAACATTCTGAAAAAGGCAAAACTATAGAAACAGTAGGAAAAATTAGTGGTTGCCAATTACTGGGGGTGGGGAGGGATAAATATGTGAAACACAGGATTTTTAGGGCAGTAAGAGTACTCCGTATGACATAATGATGAATACATGTAATTACATATTTGTCCAAATCTACAGAATGTACAATACCAATAGTGAACCCTAAGCTATGGATTTTAGATGATTATGATGTGTCAGTATAGGTTTATCAATTTCAACAAATGTACAACTCTGATGGGTGATGTTAATTGTAAAAGCTATGCATATATGGGTTCAGGGAATATATAGGAAATCTCTGTGTATCCTCCTCACATTTTTCCTGTGTCCCTAAAAGTGCTTTAAAAATATAAAATCTTAACAAAATGCAGCTAAAACTAGAGCACTAGCTGTAAACAAATACTTGTAATCAGTAGCTAATTATTCTGTTTCCCAACTATTATACAGCTGGAACACAATGGGTATGAATATGACCATTCCAGTGATCCACTTGGGGAATTTGTGCTTGATCCTACCAAGTTAGGCTCTGCTAGACTAGATGTTCTAATTAACAAAGAAAGCTTCTCCCAGAATACATGGCATGTTTAATACTGTAACTATAGTTGTGCATTTGCATTACTGTTGCCAGTGTGCCAACAGTTGAAGAAAAAAAAACTTTACCGGCAGGGATAATTGTCCAAATTATCACAAAGCAATAGGATTGCTTTTACATAATGGTAATAAGCATCAGTATGTCTGGGGCCTAGGGTGTTTACTGGGGTTATTCTTTGTATTCCATGCTCACTGAATTGGCAATTTTGATAAACACAGTCTGACAGAAATATAACAGTAAAGGACTTGCTATACAAAACATGTACACCTAGCTGGATTATTCTAAAAGAGAAGCATTCTGATCCAGCAAAAGTATTGACTGAGACTAAGAAAGTTTAGAAAGGGCTCCATGGAAGATAAATTAGAATAACAGTTGAGACTCAAGGCCAACATGGCCAAATGTAATTGTAATGCATAATTTCTAAAGGAAAAACGATTAGGCAATATCTTGAAAGTCACTAACAAGATGGGGATAATTTTCTTTGATGTGGTAATCAGAATAATACCTCACACTCAAAAACCTACACACTAATCCCTGACACTTGTAAATATGCATGTTACTTTGTTTGGCAAAAAGGAACTTAATGGATGTCATTAAGAATCTTGTTGGGGAGACTACAATGGATTTCCACGTGGACTCAATGTAATCACAGCCACCCTCGTTGGAGGGAGACTCGAGGTTTGGAGTAGAGAAGCAGAGGTGATGACTACAACAAAGGTCAGAGCAAAGCTCTTTGAAGCTGGAACCTGGAGGAAGGGGCCATGAATCAAGGAATACAGTTAGCTTCCACAAGCTAGAAAAAGCAAAGAAAATATATCGCCTCTTAGAGGCTCCTGAAAGAATACACCCTGTGTACCTATTTTTGAACTTGGACCTACAAAACTATTGAATAATGAATTTGTGTTGTTTGAAGCCACAAAGTCTGTAGTAATTTTTTACTGTAACAATTGGAAACTAATACACTTGGTGAAAAAGAAAATCACAGTAGTGCAATGTATGAACTCAAGAAGAACTGTGAGTACCTTTCAAATTAGCTAATCCTTGGATTTTGGTGTTTACCACTCTAATATGTAACTGCCAGAATCTTAAGTCTTTTCTTAATATCTCTATTTTGACTCAGGAGCCCTTATTGTTGCCTGTTTTATAAGCAAGAAGAGTTTAGTCGTGGCTAATAAGTTGTTGGCAGTGAGGTGTGGCCTCTTGATTACTAACAACTTGGTGAGTCATTGGCTGGGAACAGGGTCCATGAACAACATGGTATCAGCTTGAAAACTGATGTAGAACCTTAGGAAACAAAGATCCAGCTAACCACCTTCTCACAAATAGAGCTAGTCTTTTCATGAAAGTGCTTCTGAATAGCACATGCTTATGTATACCACAGATAGCTGATGCTTTTTAGATTCTTGTGCTAATGTAGATTAAATTGATAGACTATGTTTTGCGAATGTCCATTTTTCCCCAAGTTTATGGCAAATATACTTCATTTCAAAGTAAATAAAAATATGTAGCAATAGTTTATCCCTATGAATACATTCATAGACACAAATTTATGTAAAACACAATATGAGGTCTGCTCAGATGGTATCCAGCCATGTAATATGAAAAATAGAGACATTTATTGAAAAAGATACAAGATACAAGAAACGCTATACATAGGACAATGATGCCTCAGTCCCCTTCAAAGTAGGCACCTTGGGACTTCACACAGTTCTCCCAATCATCATTAGCTGCCCTATCTATTTTCCTAAATCTCATAGATGTTCTGAAATCTTTTCCCTTTCAAAGATGATTTCCATTTTGGGAAAAACCAGAAGTTGCAGGGCACCAAATATGGGCTATAGGGGGGCTGAGGCACCTGTGTGATTTGATGTTTCACCAAAAAGCCTTGCACAAGGCATGATTCATGAGCAGATGCATTGTTGTGATGAAGCTGCCAATCACCAGTTGCCCATAGCTGCGGTCTTTTGAATTATCTGAGTATTTTCCATGCAAGAATGTTCAAGCTTAAGGCAAAAATTGGTGCAGATTCGTTATTCTACTTGTTCAGTAATTTGGAATGCGACAGCCACACAGTACACATGCTCACTCAACGTGTCTACTGCCCCCCCACTGACAGTTAAGTCATAATTGTTCATGCATTTGCATTCCAGTCCACTCTCCCTGGCTGCCAAATTACATTTATGTCACACTAACTGTTTTCATTATGTTAACAGTGGCTGAAATTTTCCCAGACAGACCTCATATACAGTATTTACTAATTTATTAATTACTAAAGATCTTGTATACCTGACTGAACAGTTAGAGAAAATAATGCTATAATTATGTACAGTTTCTTTTAAGGCCACTCTATTAAGCTGTTCAATGACTCACCAAAAAATATGGGAATATTTAAATAGTAATACTAACTTTTCTCTGCTTTGTTGAACACAAAATGACATAGATAGATTATGCCTTCCCCGATCCTTTTTGTTTTGTTTGCCAAATAATTGCCTTTTTGCTTAATCAACCTTACCTTAAGCCTTTGGTTAATTTTTATTGTTGTATGAAAGATAAGCAGTGATCCTTTAAACATTTATTGTAGTAGTTTATATGAGTACACATTACTACAACCCCAAATATTTAATTTGTTTTGCTTTTAAGTGTTTGATAAATGATGCATGCTAAAAGGGTGTTTTTACTCTCATGTATAAACTATATAGAGTATGCATGTTGTTGGATATGGCAGCACAGAAAACTGATATCAGCTTTTTTAGGTTTTTATTTTCTGAGAAAGTACTTTTATGGTGCTGTCAAAAAGCATTGGAGACGCTATTTCAGTTCAAATACTTCTTTATTTTCAGGGACTTGAACAAAATAAGCTAAAACAAATTAGGAAAAAATCTATCTTTTGCTTTAAAATTTGGCATCTACAATGTCCCCGTTTCTCCCCAGTAGGGATTTTTCCCATTTAAAATTATTATATCACATGTATACTTCCATGACTCTCTTTGCTCTTTTCCTTACAAAATAGAACTAATATAAATCATCAATGTTATTTCCAGTATTAGAGACTATTGGAAGAAATAATAGGTTTCAATTGGATTTTTGAGTTTAGCATAGTAATAGCAAAAAGGAAAAAATGAGGTAAACTATAATGACACATGGAAATACTCAAGGAAAGTTTCACTGGTGAACTAATACTTCAACTAAGCTTTGTAAAATCCATGGCATTCTCTACATGTGTATATATATTTGGACAAAAACTGGAAGCATCTAGCAGTACAACTTGCTTAGGAAGCCATACATAAGGCGCTATTGATGGAATGTTGCAAGGGAAAGGTTAGTGCTAGAAAATTAATCTGGGCAGGCAGACTGTGGCAAACTTCCCAAGGCCTGGGCTTCTATGTATGATAAAGAGATTAGAGGTTATAAGTAAAAAAGGATAATAAATAATAACAAAATTTACTGTGTTTCACTGCCTGAAGTGTGTCAGACAGTATGCCAACCATTTAGCAAATGTCATTTCAGTTAATCTTTATGAAAATTATGCAAAGTAAATATCTCCATTTGGAGATTTTGTTGTTTTTCAAAGAACTTAAGTAGTAAACTTTTGCAACCACTAAATGGCAGATAACATAATTTAATCCAGTTTTTCTGACTCATTCTCACATTTCTTTCTTCCAAATCAGAGATTTTTAAGACAGTGTGATGATACAAGTACTGATCTAAATACACTTGTGTTATAGAAATGATCCTGGTGGCATGGAAAGAAGAAAGGACGTGTGATATTCTAAGCAAAGGATACTGAACATTTGCCCCAAGGATGGAGAGCATGTAAAGCAAAAACAAGACACATATATTTTAGAATATATAGTCTATGGGTATTGCAATAATTATGAGTAATTTACAACAGAAACATGTAAAAAAGAAAAATAAAACATAACACTAAGATTACTGAAAAAATTGAAGTAGACTTCTCATTCTGTGTTTGAGTTGAGACAGAGTGATGCAAATACCTATTTGTCCAGTGGGTAAGTAATGGGATAGCATTCTACACAAGAAACAGGTAATTCCTTTCCAACAATAGAGAATTCTGGTATTGTAAGACTCTGTGTATGGAGTTCCATAAGCTAATAATAACAAATATATGCTAATTTACTTGGTTTTTTAGCTATTTTTTGCACTGAAATATGGTTCTAGTTTGCTTTCTTTGTAACGTTTGGGTGCTATACATAATATTAATATCTGGATTAAAAGCAAAGTGTGTGAGCATTTGGAAGACTGATTTTTTTAAACATATTTGCTGTAAAAGCCCTGGTATAAAATATAAGAAGATCTATTTTGGATTTAAAACGTAAGTATAAAACATTCTAACAATTGCCTAAAAAAGGAAATCACTTTTAATTTTGTTTTATAGCAATATGTAGATATTAATTGTAAATGTAAAGTTTAGCTTGACAGTCTTCTAAAGAAAACAAAGTTCAAATTTTCTTTTTTTTATTGTTCTATTACAGTAGTCCAAATTTTCCCCCATTGCTTTCCCCTGTCTCAACCACACCACAGGATCAGTCAATTCCCACCCTGTTGTGCATGTCCATGGGTCATTTATACTTGTTCTTTAACTAAGCTCTTCCCCTTCTTCCTCCCTTTGCCTTCCATACACCAATACCTGTCAGCCTTCTCCTTGTTTCTATGCCTTGGTTCTATTTTGCTAGTTTGTTTGTTTTGTTCATTAAGTTCCTCTTATAGGTGAGATCATATGGTATTTGTCGTTCACTACCTGGCTCATTTTACTTAGCATAATACTCTCCAGCTCCACCCATGCTGTTGCAAAGGGTATGAGTTCCTTTTTTCCTTCTCCTGTATAGTATTCAATTGTGCAAATGTACCATAGTTTTGTGATCCACTGTAGGGGAGCTCCACCCACAGAGCTCCCCCACCATCATGGATGAGAATAAATCTACCAAGACATGATCTGCTTGGGGAGGAAATGTGACCAATCTCTGAGAGGAGAAGAGTCTCGAATTCCTCCTTCCCTGTATCTTTATTAGTTCAGCTCACACAGGGAAAAATAGTATGCGTGTAAAGCTCATCAACTAATGTCCAAAAAGCTATAGTCATAAAAAAACTGACATCATTTACAGATAATAGTTAATGAAACACAGGGATTGTCTCTGGTCAGGGTAGGCTTTAGCTCAAGCGTCTGAGCCATACCAACAGAGCACAGCAAGCTTCAAAGGAAACAATGTATATTCCTTCTCTGGCCAGATTTGCCCCCAGGAGTGAGCCATCTGTTCCAGTAAAAGGCTGCAGCTGCCTTTGGCATTGTGTTCAGGCTGAATTAGGCAGTGAGAGCAAAACAGCCGAGAGATTAGGAGAGTCATACAGAAAGGATGAGGATTCAGGCTATGACAAAGCTGAGGGGTGAGGGTCTTTCTGCCCCTTCTCTATAGACACCTAAGTTTTTCCCTGATGGCCCTTTGTGACTGTGCCTGTCTTAGGTTGCCCCTCCTTTAAGGAATCTTACCCATCATTGGCTAACCAGTCATCCGCCCAGGCCAAGCAGGGAGAAGTGAAGGAGACAGGAGCTGCACTCCTGCCTGGAGGAAATGTTCTGTCTCCTTAGTGGTTCATGGCCCCAAGGCCTTTTCACTCAGCCTTAGCCATGGGACCTTTTGTCTGTTAATGAGGTTTCAGTCCCTGAAACCAGGCAGGACAGCTCCCAACAATCCATTCATTTACTGATGGGCATTTAGGCTGTTCCCAGCACTTGGCTATTAGAAATAATGCTGCTATGAACATGGGGTTCATAGGTCTTTTGAATTGGTGTTTCAGGATTCTTAGGGTATAGTTCCAGCAATGGGATCATGTGTCAAAAGGCGGTTCTATTTTAGTCTTTTGAGGAAATTCCATATTGTTTTCCACAGTGGCTGCACCAGTCTACATTTCCACCATCAGTGCACTAGTGTTCCCTTTTCTCTGCACCCTCTCCAGCACTTGTTGTTTGTTAATTTAATGGTGGTCATTTTGACCAATGTGAAGTGGTATCTCATTATGTTTTTAATTTGCCTCTTTCTAATAGTTAGTGATGCTGAGCATCTGTTCACATGGTTATGGGCCCTTGGTAGGTATGCCCTGAAGAAGTGTCTTCAGATTCATTGACATTTTTTAACTGGACTGTTTGTCTTCCTGCATTGAGTTCTATGAATTCTTTATATATTTTGGAGATCAAACTCTTCTCTGAGGCAGCATTGGCAAATATATTTTTCCATACAGTTGGTTCCCTTTTCATTTTGCTGATGTTTTCTTTAGTTGTAGAGAAGCTTTTCAATTTGATGTAGTCCCATTTGTTCATTTTTTTTCTTTATTTCCCTGACCTAGAGGATGTATCAGCAAAAATATTGTTGTATGGGATATCTGAAATTTCACTGCCTATCTGAAAAGTCCTAGAGGAAATTTTTTCCTCTAGGACTTTTATGGTGTGATTTCTGTTTAAGTCTTTTACCCATTTTGAATTTATTTTGATATATGGTGTAAGTTGGTGGTCTATTTTCCTTTTTTACATGTACCATCTCAAATCTCCCAGGACCATTTGTCGAAGAGACTATTTTTATTCCATTTTATACTTCTGCTCCTTTTGTCAAACATTAATTGACAAAAGAGACATGGGTTCATTTCTGGGCTCTTTGTTCTGTTTCATTGGTCTATGTGTCTGTTTTTATGCCAATACCAGACTCTTTTGATTACCCTGGCCTTGTACTTTATTTTGATATCAGGTATTGTGATTGCTCCTACTTTGTTCTTTCTCAAAATCACTGCAGCTATTCTGGGTCATTTTTTGTTCCATATGATTTTTGAAATATTTGTTTTATATCTGTGAAATATGTCATTAGTATTTTCATAGGGATTGAGTTGAATCTATAGATTGCTTTGAGTAATATGGGTATTTTAATATGTTGATTCTTTCAATCCATGAACATGATATACGTGCTTCCATTTGTTTGTATCCTCCTTAACTTACTCCTTCAGTGTTGTGTAGTTTTCTGAGTATAGGTCTTTTGTCTCCTTAGTTAAATTTATTCTTAGGTACTTTATTTTTCTTGTTGTTATGTAATTAGGATTTCCCCCTAGTTTCTGTTTCTGTTATTTCATTGTTGGTGTATAAAAATGCTTTCGATTTCTGAATATTAACTTTGTATCCTACTATTTTGCCAAATTCACTTATTAGGTCTAGCAGTTTTTTGGTGGAGCTTTTATAATTTTCTGTGTACACTATTGTGTCATCTGCAAAAAATGATAATTTTACCTCCTCCTTTTTAATTTGGATGCCTTTTATTTCTTTTGCTTGTCTGATAGCTGTGGCTGGAACTTCCAATACTATGTTGAATAGACATGGTGAAAGTGGACATCCTTGTCTTGTTCCTGATCTTAGTGGTATAACTTTAATTTTTTGCCTGTTGAGTATGATGTTGACTATAGTTTTTCATATATGGTCTTTATTATGTTGAGGTATACTCCCTGTACTCCCACTTTGCTAAGTGCTCTTTTTTTTTTTTGATAAATGAATACTGTACCTTATCAAATGCTTTTTCTGCATCCATTGATATGATCATGTCATTTTCGTCTTTTGTTTTGTTTATGTGGTATATTATATTCATTCATTTGCTAATATTATACCCTCCTTTCATCCGTGGGATGAATCCCACTGATCATGGTGTATGAAATTTTTAATGTATTTCTAGATCCATTTTGCCAATATTTTGTTGAGGATTTTAGCATCTAAGTTCATCAGTGATATTGGCTTGTAGTTTTCTTTCTTTGTTGTGTCTTTATTTGGTTTGGGTATTAGATATTTGGTATTTATTGGGTATTTGATTTTGAACTCGTAAAAAAGAGTTTGGGAGTCTTCCCTTTTCTTGGATTTTTTTGGAATAGTTTGAGAAAAATAGAAATTAGCTCTTTCCTAAATATTTGATAAAATTCACCTGTGAAGCCATCTGGTCCAGGGGTTGTGTGTGCTGGGAGGTTTTTTTTTTTATTACTGCTTCAATTTCACTAATTGTTATTGATCTGTTCAGGCTCTCTGTTTCTTTCTGATTCAGTTTAGGAAGATTATATGTTTCTATAAATGTGTCCATTTTGCCCAGGTTTTCAAATTTCTTGGCATATAATTGTTCATAGTAATTTCTTAGAATCTTTTGTATTTCTGTTGTATCAGTTATAATTTCTCCTCTGTTGTTTCTAACTTTATTTATTCAGGTCCTCTATTTTTTTCTTCATGAGTCTGGTTAAAGGCTTGTTGATTCTGTTTATCTTTTCAAAGAATCAGCTACTGGATTTTTCATCCTTTCAGCTGTCCTTTCAGTATCTCTATAATTTAATTCTGCTCAGATCTTGATTATTTCCTTCCTTCTACTTGCTCTGTTCTTTGTTGTTGATCCTCTAGTTCTTGTAGAAGTAAGGTTAGGTTGTTTAATTGAAATTTATCTGTCCTTTTTAGGCAGGCCTATATTGCTGAGCACTTTCCTCTCAGGACTGCTTTCTCCATATCCCATAAGTTTTGGGTTGCCTTGTGTTCATTTTTGTTTGTTTCCAGAGACTTTTTGATTTCTTCCTTGACCTCACTATTAACACATTTATTATTTAATATCAAGTTATTCAATCTCCATGAATTTGAATGTTTTTGAGTTTTTTCCTGGAGGCTGGTTTTTAGTTTCAAGCCATTGTGAACCAGGAAGATGCTTGATATGATTTCGATATTCTTGAGTTTGTTAAGGTTTGTTTTGTGACCTACCATGTGGTCTATCATTGAAAATGTTCCCTGTGCATTTGAAAAGAATGTATATATTGCTGCTTTGGGGTCAATGTTTCTGTATATATCTATTAAGTCCATTTGATCTAGAATGTTGTTCAATGCCACAATATCCTTGCTGATCCTTTGTTTGGAAGATCAATCCATTGTTGACAGTGGGGTGTTAAAATCTTCTACTCTGAGTGTGCTGCTGTCGATATCTTTCTTGAAGTCCTCCAAGATTTTTCTTACATATTTTGGAGCTCTGCGTTGGGTGCGTATATGTTTACAAAAGTTACATCTTCTCGATGGATACAGTGCTTCCTTTGTCTCTTTTTATGGCCTTTGTTTTGAAGTCTATTTTGCCTAACATAAATATTGCTACCCCAGCTTTTTTTTTTTTTTCATGTCCATTTGCTTGGGTTTTTTTTTTTTTCTATCACTTCACTTTCAGTCTGAGTAGATCTTTTGCTCTGAGGTGGTTCTTTTATAAACAACATGTATGTGGGTCATGTTTTCTTATCTATTTGGCTACTGTATGTCTTTTGATTGGAGTATTTAATCCATTTACATTTAGGTTATCATTGATAGGTACTTATTCATTGCCATTTTTTCCTTTGTTCTTGTGTTCCCCTCTCTCTCTCCTTCTTCGTGTTCTTAAAGCAGTCCCTTTAGCATCTCTTGCAGTTCTGGTTTGGTGGAAATGTGTTCTTTTAGTTTTGTCTTTCTTTCTTTCCTTCTTTTTCTTTTATTTTTTTCTTTTTTCTTTTTCTTTTCTTTCTTTCTTTTTTTTTTTTTTTGTCTGGGAAGCTCCTTATTTTGCTTTCTATTTCAAATGAGAGTCTTTCTGGGTAAAGTAGTTATGGTTTTAGGCCTTTGGTTTTCTTAACTTGGAATATTTCCTGCCATTCCCTTCTGTCTTGTACTGTTTGTTGAGTAATCAGCTGATAGCCTTATTGAGGCTTCCTTGTATATTACTAGCTGTTTTTCCATTGCTAACTTTAATATTCCCTCTTTGTCATCAAATTTTGCCGTCTTTTATTGGGAACCACCCTGCCTGGTTTCAAAAGCTGTAACCCTCCCATGGCTAAGGCTGAGTGAGCGAACTTCAGACCATAAGTCACTGAGGAAACAAAGCTTATCTCCCTTGCAGGGGCACCACCTCTGCTCTTTTTACTTCACCCTTCCTGGCCCCCAATTCTTGATCAATTAGCCAATAAGAGGTAAGATTCCTCAAGGAAAGGAGGACCTAATACAGGCATGATCATGGGGTGCCCCCAGGGAGGGACTTGGGGGCTATAGAAAAAGGAGTGATGGACCTTCACCCTTCAGCTTTGACATAGCCTGCGTCTTCATTCTGTATGCAAGAAGTCTCCTAATCTCTTGGTTGCCTTACTTCCCCTGCTTGACTTAAGCCCGAAACAATGCCTTAATCCTGAAACAATGCTGGTGGTGGGTGCAGCCTTGTGCTGGAAAGGGTGGGTTCCCTAGGGTGATCAGGTCTAAGAAAGAATGCATAAAATCCTATGAAACCTACTTTGCTAATACCCTCAATTTAAATGATGAGGGTCCAAGCAGGAAGTGAGTTTGTTCCCCAAAGTTTTATGGCCCTTTGGCTATCTTACCCTGACTCAGAATAAGCCCCCATAGTTCTTTGAATGTTATCTATTGTTTAATCGTTTCTGCCTGACAATGATTGATGAGCTTTATTCCTGTGCAAATTGAACCCAATAAAAGCTTATAAAGGCAAGGGTCAGGCACTCTCCCCTTGAGAGAGTCTCGTATTTCATCCGCAATGCTGTGGACCCCAGGAGCTGGGATCTGCATCAGTCTTTATGATGTGTCTCAGAGTGGGTCTCTTTGGATTCATCTTGATTGGGACCCTCTGTGTTTCCTAGACTTGTGTAACTTTTTCTTTCATCAAGTTAGGAGAGTTTTCTGTCATTACTTTTTCAAACAGGTTTTCTATAACTTACTCTACTTCTTATTTTTCTGGTATTCCTATGATACTGATATTATTACATTTCTTATTGTCCTACAGCTCCCTTAAGCCCTCTTCAGTCTTTTTGAGTCTTTTTTTTTTTTTTTTGCTTTGTGTGGGAATTATTTTCTACCTTGTCCTCACTGATTTGATCCTCTGATTCATCTAGCCTTTTAATTTCTTCTACTTTGTTCTTTAATTCAGAATTTATATTCTTTATTTCCTTCCAGCTCTTATTGATAGTTTCCATGTCATTTTTCATGCTGATGTAGTTCACAGTAAGTTCTTTGTAGCTTCCCTGTAGTTCTTTGTAGTTTTTGCTCATTGTGCTCATTGAGCTCATTGTGCTTCCTTATTACCATTATTTTGAACTCAGTGTCTAATAGTTTACTTGCTCATATTTCATTTAGCACTCTCTCTGGGGATTCTTCTTTTTCTTTTCATTGGAAGTTGTTTGTTTCTCTCCCCCTTTTAGGGGAGACTCTTCTTGTTTGTTTCTACTTGTATGATCTCCTTTGACTCTGTCTTTGTGGTGTGAACTTCTAAGATAGGAGACCTGTGTGATTCACTGGTGCAGTATCCTTGATCTCCTGAACTTGATGCTCTTGGGAAACTATTTATGCTCTTTATGTTGACTCTCTGGTTGTAATTGGGTTGTGATTGTTGTTGGTTCATTTTTTGGTGGGTCCTTCCCTATGGCTGGCTGACTGAAAGTCACTCCAACCACCATGTCTTGTATGCTGTTTGTGCAGGTGCTGCCAGAATGAATCCAGACAGCCCAGGAGACAAACCCACACCTGTAAAAATAACCCCACCCAAAATCACCCTATCAACAGAAAATGAGCCAGTATTAATAAGGGTGTAGAGAGATTGAGCCTATTATAAGACAGGAAAAAATAATATGAGATGACTGAAAGAAAAATGATTTTGAGAGGGTGTGGAATAAGGAACACTAATAAGAGTAGGTAATTGGAGCAAGGCAAAAAGAGAAAGTAAGTAAAATTACATCATAAATAAAACAGACAATGAAGAAAGTGGAATGAGGCAAGAACAGGGAAGCATATGGTATTAGGTTTAAACAGAATTTTTTTTAAAAGTGACAGAAAAAGCAAAAAAATAAGTGAATAAATTTAAAAATTAAGGGACAAATTGGGGAAAAATATCCACCACAATACTATCAACGATAGACGAGCTAAGATTAGTATAGGTGGGGAATAAGAGGAAAAAAGAAAGAAAACCTTAGGAGATGTCTAAAAGGAAAGGGAAGTGATTTGAAATAATAGATAGAGAGGGAATGATAGGAGTGAGGAATGAAAACTAGGTTAAGACAGGGAAAAATTAAAATTTGAGCTAAAAAAAGTAAGGGCAGGAGGAAGGCAGAATGCAGTAGGAGAGGGGAGCAGTAAAATTTGCAATCTGAAATATTAGAATAGTGAAGATCTAGAGATAAAATTGGAGAACTGAAACAATAACTACCCTCTGTAAAATCAACAAGCAATGACTGATCAATGTGGAGAGAGAACATAGGTCTTTTAAGAGTATGAAAAAGAATGTGGATGGCCAATGAGAAAAATGGTTTTGAGAGGCTTGAGGGGTATAGTAAGAGTACAGATTGTAAACAAGTTGTAGCGAGAGAGAAATCAAATTATGAAACAAAAACAGGAAGAGGAAATAAGTACCACAGGGTGGGGCAGAGTAATTCCTGTGAGTGGGGCTATTACTTCCCCTCAGGCTGATAGCACTTGGAGGGGAATGGTCTGCCTAAGCAAGATGTCTCCTACAGTAGTAGAGGGGTGACTCAGCTCCAGAATCCTGGCAGCTGCTCTCTTAGTTCTCTCCCCACAGCCACCATCCCCAATCTCTTTTTAAGTGTTTCTAGTCCACTCTGCCCTGCCTCCTTTGCCAGAGCCCAGGGTAAGTGGCTGCAAGTAAAAATTTATGCATTGGCCCCTTAAAAGGCTCTCTGTGTCTCCAGCCTTCTGTCCCTGACAGAGAGAAACCCCAAAGCTTTTTGTAGCTGGATGTTATCTGGGTACTTTTTAGGCTGCAGTGCTATTGGCTGGGGAGCTCAGCTTGGGGTTGAGACCCCACACTTCTTGAAGGGAACCCCCCACCCACTGAAATATCCCTCCAGCAATTCAGTTTCCACTCATGGGAACACAGCCAGCCCTCTTACATCTGCTCCACACTCCGTATCAGTCATGTTATGGTGAACCTGTTTCTTCTGCCTGCCCATTGTTTTAAGGCTTCTCTCCCATGATTGTTCAGTTGTTTTTTTCCAATTGATTTCTCCACAATTTAGTTGTAATTCCAGATGGGTCCTGGAAGGAGGTTAGTGTAACTTCAATTTACTCCTCTGCTATCTTGGGTCTTTCTGAAATTTTCTAATAGTGTATTTCCCATGGGCATGGCTGATATTATTCTCAGTTTGGACTGCTCCATAGGAAAAAACCATCAAAGAGAATTTTTAAGGCCTGCAAGAGAGTAGAAAAACTAAGGCTTTTGTGAGAGGATTAGGAGAATGTTAAGGGGGTGTGCAGGGAAACAAAATAAAGAACAGAATATCATTAAATACATTTTTTTCTTATTAGAAATATAGGAAACAGGGTCTGGTTAAATAAGCAAAAAGAGACATAAAATTTAATGTGTAAATATGAAACTGGTTATAATACATTTCTTTTAAAAAAACTTACTTCTGCCTGCAAGAAGTAGATTTATAAATAAAATATATCTAGGTCATGTACTTACTGAAATAATTACTGACTATTTTATTTATATATTTCATAACTTTAATAACATTAAATGACAATATCAAAACCAATTAATATACCTAAGAATAAAGGCAGAGTGTTCCTACTCATAATTGAATCATTGCACAGGCAGCACACTGCTGGACAAATTAGTCTGTTCCCATGAACCATGTGCGGGACCCACAAAGTCAGAGCTTAAAGCAAAGGCTCACCTGAAGGGAATTTATTTGGAAATCAAAGAGACAGTAGGCATGAATAACTAGGGAGAGTAAAATGAGAAAGGAGGAAAAGGCAATTAGGAAAAGCCAATAAAGGATTATTATAAAATTGGCTATCACTGCGGGTAATGGTGTTCAATCCTACTGAGAACATCTAGTAGCATTATAAAATGCATTTCAGAATTGTCTGTCTCAGTGATGAAAGAGAGAACCATTTATCTATTGGTTCCTAACTCCTACTGGTTCAGAATTGCCCCAGGCAGGTGTGGGGGAGATTAATTGCTCTTAGTAGCAGTTTAAGAATATGTGAATGTCAAGTGAGCTCCAGCAGGTATCCACATGTCTGGAATTATCAAAGTACTCAGACAGAGGGCAAGAAATACACCCCATATATCTGAAATGAGGCAATCTATGTAAGTTCCAAGTGGCACAAAGCCTACACATAACTGTTTTGTAAAGCTGAGGATGGAATCAAATGAAGCCTCCATCATATGAGGCCAAGATGTGAAGCAATGCAAATTAGTGCAGAATAGACCATTCTCTGAGGTGCTTAGGATGACTCATGTGCAGCCCCAATTTAATTCAATCTATCACCAGTTGTCAATGTGGGGATATCAGTAAACTCTCCTGAAGACAACACAAGAGAATTAGTGGAACAAATTATGTTTATTTTGTAATGTAATCACTGTAGTCAATATTACCTAAATTATTGTTCTAGCTGCATTTTTTGAATTTTATGTTGTGTTTTTGGTGACAGTTATAAACATGTTTTGAATTCCATTATAACTTCCTTATTTTCCAAATATATATTTACAGCTTTTCCCAAGTATAAGGTATTTTTATTGCTAATATTTTGATTGATTTATTATTTAAACATACTGTGCATTATGTCTGTATTATGGTAAGTACCTTGAAGGATATCTGTCCTGTTCAAAACTTCCAGTGAAGCATGTGGTCCACACTGGAGTTCCTTAAAATTTGGTCTTATCCATAACACCCATGAGCCTATTTATTTCATGCTGGATGGTCCTTGATATTTGGGCCTATCAAAAATCCATCATGAATTACAATAAAAATAACATAAATGCAATTTTAATGAAGCTAAATATTTGTATTATGCAAAAGAATCATTGACCAAACCAAATGTCTCTATGGACATTTTGGATAGTACCAAATGTCTACTAATCAGTAATTACAATATTTATCTTTTAATTTTTGTTGAGCCTTTGTTACTTTTATAATAGGGAATGTGTTTACAAAGAAACTTAGCCAAGAGCAAACTCAAGTCTGGTGAAATACTTGTGTATGGAGAGAAATCATAAGCAGGATATCATATGAATGCTCAAATTAGCCAGATGATTTAATTACCTAGTAAATCCTAAGAAAGGGAAAGTGAGCTGGGCCACTTGTAAAGGCACTGGAAAAACTGGTACACAGACTTTCTAGTTGAGAAAATTGCCAAAGTACCACCAAGTATAAGTGCCAAATAAACCAGAAGCAAGAAAGCATTTTGCTGCTCAGAAAGCAGGTGTAGTGAGGCAAGTGGGTTGGTCAGAAGCCATATATACCACATCCACCTAAGTACCACACCCAGTTCTGCGGAGAAGGTTTTTAGACCAGTGTTACATTTGTAATGGTGAATTTCAGAACTGCAAGGAAGATACTGCCTGGAAGTGACCCTTTACGTTATGAAAAATATCATGATCTTTTCTTCTGAGGCTTACACATACCCACAGTATTAGTGCAGGATTAGAAAAGCAAATACTTGATAATGCTTGTATGCTTTCAGGAAGCCAAAATATTTCTGGATAAATTATGTTATCACTGAAAGTAGTTACCACACTTAACAAATATTTAAATCTAATTCTGTATGATCAAGTTTTGAAATGTTTTGCTACTTTTATATAAATATAGCTCATATTTATGGAATGTTTATTTTCCTTTTCATTTAGTACTTAAATTTTCTCAACAAATAATTGTGCTGGATCATATTTTCTGAGCTTTATAAGTGCAAAAACTAATGAAGCTCTGTTCTGTGTATTCTAGAAAGTGTTAGAATGTTAACATCATTTAAAATTATGTCTTCCTCACTCCTTTGGTTCTTATTTCATGTTGTTCTTAGTAGTTGTTATAAAACCAAAAGAAATACAAAAATGCAATTATAATTATTTTTTTTTACTCATTTAGGTGTTTGGAGAGATCAAATCTATATCTCAACTAAATTACCCTTCTCTGCTTTCTTGGTGAACTGGAACCTAGATACAATTTAAGAACTACATATTCATATTGAAGAGTCAAGTCTTTCACTCCTAAGGAATCTAATGATAACATTCTTCTAGGTGTACTTAAAGTGATGTGTGACATGGTCAGGAGAGAATGAATACTGTTCAGTTGGGACTTCTAAGATATCTAGGCAGAAAAGAAATTCATTTCTCTTCTGCAGTGTTTTTCCACTTCATGGTGAACAGTTTAAATTGCCTATTCCCTATGTCTCCTGAAGTATCCTATCCATCACTGTTGTTAGATGCAATTATGAGAGCACATGCTGATACTCCTAGTATTTGCTTCAAGAGCTAGCTTCTAGTTTGAATACAGGCTTCCTCATGGTCTGGTTGCAACAAATGAATTCAGAAGGAAATTTGACTCTCTTTTCCGTTCTTAGTTCCACCATTTTAAAAGTGTCTTCGTAACCTCTTTTATCCTCCATAAAATTTAGAGAAATCTACCTTTCTCTGGTAATAGGTATATAACCAGGAACTTTATTATTTTTTTAAGTATATGTGAAAACCTCAAATAGATTTTCACCTAATTCAATGAAGTCTGAAGTACCTGCAAAAACTTTTATTCTGTTTTGAGTCTTTGTGCCATTTGCATCCTGAATTCTGTGAAAAGCAGGTCTTCAGCACTGCAGTCTTTATTGGAGTTGAACATATCTGTGGCATGACACTTGTTTAATTAGAAAGGTAAGTAAAGAAAGGGTCAAAAAAATCTAGGAGCTTACTCCTTTTCTTTAGAACTATCTGGCAATATCTGAAACCAGAGTTGCCATTGATATATACCATTTTGATACTTCTTCAATCAATGTTGTTATGATTCTTTCATTGGTCTACTCACTTTGAATAGCCATGCCATCATTCATCAAAAATCAACCTAATTCCAATGTTTTATTCTAAGATATGTGCCCGGAATATATCTGGAAATTGGATAAGAACTTCCCTTTGTTGCAAGGGCGGATTTGAAATATTTTGAAAAAGAGGTCCGACACTTTCTTAGGTTTGGGAGAAAGCCTTACTAATGAGCAATGACAAATAATATTCTTTTTGGCACATACTTGGGAGCATTCTATTTCATATTATTAATGTATAGATTGTGATGTTTAATTATTTTATTCATAATTTTGGAAAAATGACAAGGACTAATGTAATCATATTGCACAAACCTGCTCCTTCCCTTTCACATTCATGTAAATATACTTGAATTGTCTGGAAAAACATCTTCCTGTTTTAAGAAATGGTGGTACATTTTTGATAAATGGTTTCCTTGGTGCTACTTTTCACCTTACCCATGATTAGATCCAGTGATATAACTTAAAGCTGTTATGTTTTTCTCCTCCACTTTAATAACCTAATGATGTCTAGAATTCCTGCATCTGAAATATCTATCTGACCTTGGAGTACAATCAGAAATATTTTTCTGATGAATAACCATTTTGATGTCTTTTAAACCCCAACTGTTGTTACTGTTAGAATATCTTACTCTCAATAACTATGGTTAGATATGTGGTGTTTCTTCTTTCCTGAGTCAAAGAAATATGCCTTACCTTTATTATGAATTGTCCTCCACTTTTCAGAGCTTTAGAATCAGGACAACTATGTCATTCTGCTGGACATCATTAGAGAAAAGTCTTTAGTACAGGGTATGTCCAGAAAGTATCCAGCTACATGCTATAAAAAATAGAGGCATTTATTGAAGAAGATACAAGAAACATTGTACACAGGAAAATGATGCCTCAGTCCCCTTCAAAGTTATGGCCATCTTGAGGAAATCTGGTCTATTGGTAGTGGTTTGAATCAAGTCATTAGGAATTACAGTATGATGTTCCCTCTGGTCTGGAAGCAAAAGCAAAGGAATGAAGTTTTCCATGACATGTTTCATTCCAAGATCCTATGTCAAAATATTGAACAAAGTAGTTTTTGGAATCCCCACATCATCTTCTAGTTCTTGTACTATCAGATATCACCAGTCTTTGCTGATTGCAGCCTGTACAAGTTCAACATTCTCAGGTGTTTTGCTTGTTGCAGGTCTTCCAGATATGGATCACTTTCAACAGACTTAACCATCTTTGAAGCATTTGTCCCACACCTTTACTTGTGTTGCACTCAAAGCATCATTCCTGAAAGCCTTCTGAATCACCTTAATAGTTTCCTCAGAGGAATGTGAAAACTTAATGAAAAATCTGATGGAGATCTGTTGCTCTACTTGCTCAGTCATTTTGAAGGCAATGGCCACACAGTACACATGCTCACTCAACAGTGGCTACCACCTCCACTTGTCCTGTGCCCACCTGCCTGCAGTGAGCGCTGAACGCTGTGGATGGCTCATCAACACTTGAGAAAAACATACACAGAGAAAACCAGGTCCTGTTGGGAAGTAGGAACAGAATGGCCACTCTCTCTAGTGGGGAGCACCCCATTCCCTCACTGGAGAGGCTTTTTATTGGTTTCATTTGCATAAGGATTCAGGTAAAAGCTCATTACTCATTGCAATGAAGTAAGGATCAAACAATACATACCAAGGAAGTCTGAGGGCCTATTTTGAGTCAGGGTCAAAGAGCTGTAAAACTTTAAAGAACAAACTGACTTCTTCCTTGGACCCTTATCATTCAACTGAGAGCATTCTAAACAAAGCACGTTTCACAGGAGTTTACATATTCTTTCTTAGGCCTGATCACCCAAGAACCCGCCCTTTTTAGCACAGAGCTACACCACCCTGTCATTGTTTCAGGCTTAGGTGGAGCAAGGGAAGTAAGGCAGCCAAGAGATAAGGAGATTTTCTCCCAGACGACGAGGACTCAGGCTGTATCAAAGCCTCGGTGCAAGGGTCCATCACCCGCTTTTGCTGTAGCCTCCAAAGCCCTTTCTTGGGAACCTCCCACGTGATCGTGCCTGTCTGAGGTCATTCCACCCTTTGGAATCTTACCCGTCATTGGCTAACTGACCAAGCATTTGGGTTCAGTTATGAATGAAGCAGGAGAAGCAGCGCTTCTGCCAGGGAGATAAGCTTTTGTCTCCTTGTTGGCTTACTGTCCAAGGCCACTCCCTCAGCCTTAGCCTTGGCGGGGGTGGCGGGGATGGAGGGCTTACAGCTTCCTATACCAGGCAGGGAGGTTCCCAACACCCACTGACTAGTACAGTGAGGTTGTCATTGTTCACACGTACACATTCCAGTCTACTCTCCTTGGCTGCCAGGTTACATTGATGTTATGCAAACCATTCTTGTTTTTTTCCCCCACATTTCTTGTTGTTTGATTACAGTTGTTTTTATTTCCTATCCCCTAATAATGCCCCCCACCCCAGCCATCCCTACTTTCCACCCTTGATCTTACTTCATTTTGGTTTTGTCCATGTGTCCTTTATACATGTTCCTGAAAACCCTTCTTCCATTCTTGTTATATTAACAATTACCTCACATACTTCATTTTATCCCATTCCCCAAAATACAAATATCCTCACCCCTACTCCTACAGATTAAACAAGCATATAAATATATTCTCCCTGTTCCTTCATTCCAAAAAACACTTTGAAACTTCCTTCTCTACTTTGATAGAACAACTCCAAGCTCCTGGATGTCATGTAAGCATGGGAATAAACACCTGCTTATCACCTGTGTCTTGGTGGACTTTGTTCTTATAGGTATGTGGTATGTGCTGAGGTCTCTAGTCTGAATGAATATCACATCCTATGAAACATTTAACTTAGATAAATAATTTCGAGCACTAACCAAAGCAAAGACATTTTGCTTTGATAAGTGAAGCTTTAATTTTTCTTCAACTTTTTAATCTTTTTTTCTGAAACTGCATTTTGAGACATATAAACTGTAAGTTTAGCAAACCAAAATAGGCTTTTTTTGTCACAATATAGAGCATCATTTAAAGAGTACATACCTGAGGTTATTCATTTTATTGTCTAAAACAAAATGCCTCATGGTTTTATTTCTAGTTAATTTACCAATTAGAGATATTGCATTATTTTCTTGTCATGAAAAATATAATTTCTCCTAATTTTTACATAAAAAAGTTGTGTGAAAGAAAGAGAGGAGAAGGAGGAATAAAAAAGAGTGTTTCCAGATTGGATAGCAGGATTATTTACCAAAAGCATCCAAATCATGATATCAGTCTTTCTTTATATTTCAATTTGGATTTTTTATAAATGCCTAACAAAGTTCCTCCATGCTATCTCATTTTTTTAATTCTTCTCAAATTTATCAAGAAATAACTTTTTTCTAGGTTCACTCAGCATAATATGTATGAACATACAAATACCTTTAAAAATATTTAAAATATTTTCTTTAAAATATTGCTTTATGGTACATTTACACAATGGAATACTCCACAGCAGAAAGAAAGAAGGAGCTCCTACCCTTCATGACAGCACAGATGGAACTGGAGAGCATTATGTTAAGTGAAATAAGCTAGGCAGTGAAAGACAAATACCATATGATCTCAACTATAAGTGGAACCTAATCAACAAAACAAGCAAGCAAAATTTAACCAGAAACATTGAATTAAAGAACAAACTGATGGGGGGAGAGGGATAATGAGGGAAAATAAGGGAAGGCCCATCAAGGAACATGTATAAAGGACACATGGACAAAACCAAAGGGGATAGATCCGAAGGTGGGAGGCAGGGATGGGTGAGGCAGAGCGCCAAGGCAGGGTGAAAGTGGAGACAACTGTACTTGAACAAATATATATATATAGCTTTAGATATGGAGCCTCATAGGTTAAAAATATGATTTAATAAAATGGACTGCTAAAGAAAAGTATTACAATAAATGTATGTTTAATCCCATATTGTATTAAATTTACCTGAAATAATATATCCTAGATTCTGTTTAAAATAATCATTTATAACAAGTCAGACTTCACAGATATGTCTGTAGCACTTATAAAATTTTTATTTCAAAATATGGAAAAAATCACAAAAAAATTTATCACTCCTAGAGGACTTTGAAGATTTTATTTTTTATTTATGTATTTATTTTTAGAGAGAGGGGAAGGGAAAGAGAGAGACAAAGAGGGAAGTATTGATCAGTTACCAGCCGGATGACCAAATCTGCAACCCAGGCATGTTCCCTGACTGGAAATCCAACCAGGAAACTTTTGCTTCCAATTGAAACACAGCAGTCAGGGCTCTTCAGAGTACTTCAAAATGTATCACATACAGTGTCTGGTGCAAATAATGCCACTTTTTTATTACAAAATCTTTTATTACAAAATCATAAGGATGTAATTCTATAATATAACAATATTAACAGTCATGCACACTACATGACATTTTAGGTGAAATGTTCAAATTAAAACTATAAATTATTATACCCACATTATTAGCAACCAACCACACTCAAGTGGGCCTTACTTCTACCAGACCCTGTATTTTCAAGAATTTTTTCATTTTACTCCATTCTTGTTTTATTTTTCTCCTGTCTCATTGTCTTGCCTTCTTATACCATACCTATATGTTTATACAATATTATGGAATATTTATTTATGCAATTTTATATGAAAAATGAAGTTTGCTGAATTAAATCAAATAGCCTATGGAATGAACATTTTAATTTATTTTTATTTATGAATAAAAATATGTGCTACTTGCCAAATTAGCTTCCTTCACTGAAACTTTTTGGTAGTGTTGGAAAAAATCTCCATTGGTTTTGTATCTTCTTACGAATGTAGGAGAGGTAGAAAGATAGGCTCTTCATATATTTTTTTTAAATCTTTACTATTTTTCAGACCTAGAGGCAATAATATATCCTTCTTTCTTTGTAATGTTTTTGACAGTTATTTAGATGGTTGATGACCTGCATTACCTCTCTATCTGCACCATGTACAATGATTGTGATATTTCAGAGTTGGAGAAAGACTCAATGTTACTCAGCCATTGATGTTTTCATTTAGAGACAATGTGGCATATTGATAAGATTCATTACATGTTATCTCATGCATGTAAATTATTCAAAAATTGACGACTTTTTAGGATTCATTTTGAAGCATAATTTTCCTTAATTTACTGACTTCAATGTTAGACATTGTCAGACTTAAACATAGCAAGAATTTCTACTTAGAATAAATTATAAGGTCAGATGTAACTATAAACAATACATTATAGGAATAAGTTGTCTCTGAAAAATATTGACATTTTTAAAGGTTACTGTTTTTTAATTATAAAATTTGTAAACTTTAAGTAAGAAACTAAATATCTTTTTTTAAAAATATTGGAACTTATACCTTCAATAAAGCATCTGTCATCTTACTGCATCTTGCTTCTCCACAATTTAAGGTCAGTCCATTTTGATAACTTACAGTAAAGATTGATAACCCTTAATCTTTTTTAAGCTTTTTTATGGAAGACCATCAAGAGTTGTTATTATTTTTTAATCTTACCACTTGGTAGATAAATAGTTTATGAATCTCCCCCTCCCCTTTTTTACCCACCAACTTTTGCAATTAATCTACATGTTATTTGAGAGGGCAGGGAATAAGAGAGTGGTTTTCTTTTTTCCTTTTAAATCTTCTACACTAACTCTTACAAATATGTTTTTTTATCAATGTCAACTCCCAGATAATGCCTTCTGTGCTAATCTGTCACCCTCTCTACTCTAATGCTTTAAGTTGTCTTTCCTATTGATTTATCAGACAGCTGACCCTGGCCTAACCCTGTCAGCTTTAGTTCAGAGAAACTTTCACAAAAGATAGGCCTCTGATCTGACAAACTGATTGTCTGCAAAGAACAGTTTAACTGGAAAAGAATCTCCCTAACAAGTGATAAAGTCCTTTTATTCCCAGTGTACAGTTTTGGATATGTGAGCAGAATTTATAAAATATCCAACGAAGAAGGAAATATTGTGAGTGATCCAAAAAGTTGAATAAAAAGGGAAGCAATAAAAGGCCCACATCTTTCTGGTTAATAATAATTCTGAGAGTATCAGCAACTATATTTTATTTAAAAGCCTTTAAGTGGAGGTTAATTGAAAATGATCATCCTAATTAGAAAACAAATATTAAAATTTTCTTAATGTTTCAAAGCTGACTTTAACTACAGCATAATGATTAGGTATAGGGATAATAAAGTGTAGTCTATAGAAAACCTCTTAATCAGATTAAGGAACAGGTTACCTCCATGTCCTTTCTCTCATCAAACTGTTGAGCTACGTTCACCCATGGACTTTGATTCTTGCCACATTATTTTGCTATGAGCAGTCCATGTTCTAGTAACTTTTTATTCAAAAGGAGGCTTATTTTCACATTTCCATTAGCTTTCAAGAAGTAAAAATATAGGATTGGACAATTTTTTAAAGCCAGAAAAATATTAAACCAGTATAATATACAAAAGTTTTATTCTTTAAAAAACTTGACTATTTTCATTATACTACACAGCACAATTAGGGCTGTTTCCATCTTTGTTTTCCCTCAGCATTTTTTTCTTGCTTTCCTTTAGCTTCATTCTTTCCTTCCTTTTTATTGTGCCTTTTCATTTTTTTTGCACTCCTGCTGTATAAAATGTGTGCACTAATGAACTGCAGCCTCTATAACCCCTTGGTTCCTGGATACATTCATGATCATCTATCTCCGTCTCTTAATGTATGCCCAACTGAGACGAAGCTCAAGGATGGAGAAAATGTTTATGCCTTTTGACCAGAAGAGCTGCAGCACCAATTCAACAGTGGGAGAAAACAGTACGTATGCCATCAGTCCTCCCTCCTGCCTGGAATGAGGGTGCACGGTCTAGAGAGAGGGAATGCGATCTTGATGTCAGACAGTTAAAAATGACCCATAATGGTGACATCAGAATTGTGAGTCTAGCTGTGCAGTAGCAGTGTGCATGACAAATCCTATACCTATCCTAATAACCATGTTAGGACTGGCGTGACTTTGTGTGTTTCCATGACAGTTATCTTTTGTTGATTTCTATTTTTATTCTAATTTGGTCTTTGGCTTTTCTAGTAATCATGTTATCCACATGATAGTTATATATTTCAATATATTTCTGCCAAAGTTATCCAGAGTAGATTCACATTGTTGGCAGATGCCCAGTCCAATGTTTTTAGATGAGGGAGACGAAGACTTAAATTGACATACATTTTTTGTATTGTTGCAACTGTTGCAAATGTCCCCTGCCTTTTGCCCTCCTCCACCCACCCAGCTCCTGCCCCTCTCCCTCCCCTGACCTTCACCACACTGTTGTCTGTGTCCGTGGGCTATGCATGTATGTATGATTTGGGTTAATATCCTCACCTTCTTTTATCCAGCCCTTCCCACCTCACTCCTCACTGCCATCTGTCAGTTGGCTCCATGCATCCATGCCTCTGGTTCTATTGGGTTAGGTATTTGGGATGGCGTTGGAGGAGCTTTTCAAGAGGGAATAGTTGTTTGTTACTTGAAATGACAAAATATGATCTTTTCAATGGCTATTTAATCCAATTTACAAGCAGTTCAAAACTACTATGAACAGAAAAAATACAAACTAAATTCTTTACATGCTATCTAGTATAGCCATGCATATAGTAATTTTTCAATAAATTTTTGAAAGCTCAGCAATTACCAATGTATAAAATTGCTTAGCTTTTTGAGTCATGTATAAGGATATACAGTCAGAAAAACTGACTGAGACTCTTTCAAGCCATACTTTACATAAAGTATCTGAAAAGATCTGGTCAACTTACTCATATTCACTCAATAGTTCTATTTTTAAAAATATTTTACATTTTATTTTTACTTTTTAACTTTTGATTTTCCTCACTATTTTCCAAAAATTTACCATTTCTTAGAAATTGCCAAATACATATGTTTATTATATATTTATTATTTTCAGGTTTATTAAATAAATTCTCACTTCCAGGAAAACTAATAGTGGAGCAATGTGAACCCTTCATAAACTTTAATTTTTAATTTCCTATTATCATGTTAGTCATAATGTTTTCTTGCTCTAGTGTAATGCTGAATATTTGACAAAAGAAAGGAAAGAAAGGAAAGAAGAAAGAAAGGAAAATATTTGACAAAAATAAAATAAGCAAAAAGAAACATAATCTGATCGATATCATGACCAAGAATCAAGGGGAGCTTCAATTATTTTCAGCATTTTGAAATAGTATTTACAAGAAAACAAGGAAATGAAAAAAACACTCTACCTAACAAGACATGACCTTGAGCATACTTTTATGCAAAAATTTAGGTTAGATTTTGTCCTTTGCTGTATTAGATGGTGTCATTTAGTTCGATGTTCAGAGGTTGAGGGTTAGGGAGAAGGACAAATGTGTAGAGCCTGAAACAGAGAGTAGATCAAGAATTCTTACACCTCTGGGACTCCTTGTCTACTAAACATCCCACTTCATGTGGATAGGAATTTCACTCAGGACCCCACCCTTTCACCTTGGTTGTTATGGAAGTAGAAGATGCTATTATCTAATGGCCAACACTCAGATACACAGTGGATAAGCAGTCTGTGTGCATCTTCCCAAAATAATGACAAAAAAAAAAAAAAGATCCCTGGACCCAGAGCAGTTGGGAAGAATCACACATATGTGCTCTGAGTTGAAAAGAACAGACTAGAACACTGCAAACTGAGATGGTGAGAAATGTTCAATTCTGTTCAATATATGCATTTCAGAAGCAAGTGTTTAAAGTTTATTTGTTTTAAATAATAATTATAGTTTTATTCTTGAAAGAGCAAGCTTAATTTTTAAAAATAATTAATTTACTTTGAATCAGATTTTCTTTGAGATTATTTTAAAAAATTAGATTTATATTTAAATGAAATCTGTTTCTGTGTTAGGGCCACCCTAAGTGAATATTTATTTGCCGTTCTCCGATTTCTTCCATTTTTCTTCTGCTGTTGGCTCTAAGAACCTCTTGTAGCTGCAGGTTCCTCCCAACCCCAGGCTTTTATGAAATGAATATGTCATTTATTTCTAGAAATCTTCTGGGTTTTAAGTAAAAATAATTGTAACAATACTAATAAAATAAAATAAGAGTATTTCTTTTGTTATTTTAATCTAGCATTTAGATGAGATGCAGATGAGAACATTAATGTTCTCCAAAAAAAAAAAACTATTTGGTCATGAAGATATCTTTTTGTTTGCAAATTCAACTGTTCCTTTTTAGAATCATTTTTATTGTTTTTCTGTTATAGTTGTCTCAATTTTCCACCCTTTGTCCTCCTCTGACCATCCCATACCCCTGCTCCCACAGTTAATTATTACACTATTGTTCATGTCCATGGGTCATTCATATATGTCCTTTGTCTAGTCCCTTCCCCTTCTTTTCATTAGTGTCCCCCTGTACCCTCCATTCTGGTCACTTTTAGCCTGTTCCACCATGCCTGTGGGTCAATTTTGTTCCTTAGTTTATTTTGTTGATTAGATTTAACTTACAGGTGAAATCATATGGTATTTGTCTTTCACAGACTGGCTTATTTCAATTAGCATAATGCTCTCCATCTCTGTCCATGCTGTTGCAAAAGGTAGGAGTTCCTTCTTTCTTTCTGCTGCATAGTAATCCATGGTGTAAATGTACCACAGTTCTTTGGTACATTCATCTAAGTACCCATCTATTGATGGGTACTTAGGCTGTTTCTAGAATTCAACTTTTGTATATAGCACCTCTATGAACACAGGAGTGCATAAGTTCTTTTGAATTGGTGATTCAGGATTCTTAGGGTGTATTCCCAGAAGCAGAAGTGCTGGGTCAATAGGCAGTTCCATTTTTAGGGGTTTTTTTTTGAGGAAATTCCATACTGTTTTCCAAAGTGGCTTCACCTATTTCCATTCCCACCAAAAGTGCACAGCATTCCCTTTTCTCCACATCCTCACCAGTACGTGCTGTTTGTTGATTTATTAATGATGGCCATTTTGACAGATGTGTGGTAATATCTCAATGTGAAGTGGTATCTCACTGTGATTTTAATTTGCATCTCTCTGATGGCTACTGGTATTAAACATCCTTTCATGTGACTATAGATCATCTGTATGTCCTCCTTGGAGAAGTGTCTATTCAGACCTTTTGCCCACTTTTTAATTGGATTGCTTGTCTTCTCGCTGCAGAGTTATATGAGTTCTTTATATATTTTGCAGATCAAACCCCTGTCCAATGTATCACTGGAAAACATGTTCTCCCATACAGTCAGTTCCCTTTTTGCTTTGATAATGGTGTCTTTAGCCATGCAGAAGATTTTTAGATTGATGTAACCTCATTTGTTTATTCTTGTCTTTATTTCCCTTGCTCTAGGAGACACATTAGCAAAAACATTGCTCTATGAGATATCTGAAATTTTCCTGCCTATATTTTCCTCTAGGACTTCTATGGTGTCATGACTTATATTTAAGCCTTTTATCCACTTTGAATTTATTTTGGTATATGGTGTAAGTTGGTCATATAGTTTCATTTTTTTACTTTAGTTCTCTCAACACCATTTATTGAAGAAGCTATCTTTATTCCACTGTATGTTCACACCCCTTTTGTCAAATATTAATTGACTTAGAAACTTGGGTTTATTTCTGGGTTCTCTGTTCTGTAACATTGATCTGTGTATCTGTTCTTATGCCAGTGGCAGACTGCTTTGATTACAGTGGCCTTGTAGTATAACTTTTTAAATACACATATCTTAACAAATACTCTATGAGAAACATATTAAAATAGTAATGTCCTATCAGATAAAGTTATTGAAAATGCTGCAAAATCCAATTATAAAATATTACATTTTCCTCTTTACATTTTTTATTAAACTACATGTCAAATAACATTTCTATATGCAGCAATGTATGGAGTATATATATCTAGATTTAGTAAAAAGGTCTAAAGCATTTATTCATTAAAAACTTTTTTTTGAAAAATCTTCTGCACACTTGTCATTATGACAGTACATTGCATTACAAAAGCCTAATAGCATTTTATGAAATTTGAAAATAAATTAATAGATATCTACATGAAAATACAACATTTTTATTTCTTTAATGGAAAATTGAATGTTTTCAAAACTAACTATTAACTATTTTAAAAGCACAAAAATTAAAAACACAAAGTAGAAACTTATTTTTAAAGGTAAATTCTTAAACATATTTTTTATCCAGCTAATATTTTAAAAGAACTAACAATTTATTATGCTTTAAAATACTTAAAGTTTGTACTTTGTAAGCTACATTTTTTATATGTCTATCTGAAATCACCATGGTTTCCAAGTGAGTTGGGTTATTTTCAGCAAAGAATTAAAGAATTTTCACTTTAATTCAAGTTGTTTGCTTTGTGTAACATCTATGTGTACACGACAGTGTTAGCAAAGAATTTGCCACATATGCAGTAATATACAATAAGGAAATGGGAAAAATATTTTATCAGTTTATGAACTGAAATCATCACAGCTCAAAAATCTTTCAGAGTCATCTTTTCTGAATACTATTGATGTATCTGTGTCAAATAAATTCTTATAGGTTTAGTTATTATTTTCTTGTACTACTACACTTGGGAGGGTTTTATGGAGAAATTATAATTAGTTCTGCAGTCTTTTAGACAATTCTGATTATCTTTTAGGCACACATAAGTATGCATTCTGTTTTCTAACAGATTATAAAACAGTTTATTTATAATTGTGTTATAAATGCATATATCTGTTCCCTCTACTTAAAATAAGTCTTGAGATATTTGACATCGCTAGTTTCACATTTCACAGGAAGGGAAAACACAAATAGCTCTACTAATCTGAGTTTTGCCCACGAAATGTTTCCTAACCAGCATTGTCATGTCAAATATAAGTGAATTGGTTTTAGACAAGTAGTCAAACTGCTCTACTCTTTACCTGTGGAAATTGAGGTCTTGGGTTCACATAACTAAATGAATTCTCTGAGTTGCTAAGTCATATCTAAATGAGCTTGGAAATTACCTTGATTTATAGTGTGTAGAACAACAAACAGCATTGCCTTAAAATGCATAAATTTATGTAAAAATGGACCCACAATAATACTTTGTCAATCATTATGTATTTTCTATGGTTGCAAAAGGGTTTTACTCTCAATTTTAATCTATTTTGAACATTGCAACAACAAAAGGTGGATATGATTATTATCTTTTCACAACGGCAAAAATTTGAAGGCAGTTTTCAGATGTTTAGTAATTTTTAGTCATTTTTGACACATGACTTTCAAAAGGAGCTCAACTAAAGTAAGAGCAAACAAGTATGTGAATAGCTGCTGATGATGTAGACAATTAATCAGATCTTCCACATGGGAAACACCTACAAATTATAATACTTTTATATATTATCTATTGTACCTTACAGCTAAAACACAATCCAATTATACATGTTTTCAAAATACTATTAGGGTAATAAATTAAAATACAAATAAATATATTAAAAATATTTTCAAAAGTATTTGTCCAAGTTCCCTTGACATGTAAGTGACTACTTTAGACCTGATTAATTTACTGATATCTAGAAAAATTACCATTACTAGCTGTGCCAGAAAGTTATGGTTGGTATACTTTGATGTGTTCTGGTATATTTATGTTTTTAGAACTTATTTTGATAAATTTTGCTCTCTAGTAAAACATTTATTAAATACTATAGCTGAAATTTATCTTTTGAAATCATTTCATCAAAAACCTGTCTTCTTTAAAAAATGAATTTCTTTTACTATGAAAATTTTCAAGGAAATGAGAATTGTGCACTATTCTTCTAAGTAAATAGATGCAGATTTCTGAAGATTTTTTTAAATCAAAGTACATAAGGACAGGACTTACTACATTTAATGTGATGCCAAAGTCACAAGTTAGACTACTCATAAATTATTTGCTAATAAATAAAACAGCCTTAATTTTTCTGTCATCACAATTCAAGAAGCATGAAAACTAGCCCTGTAAAAAAAAACACATAATCTAAAGTCATTATGTGACTAGTTTTCTCTGGGGCAATGCAATGCCCGAATAAATGCTGAAAACACTAAAATGTCATGGGGGACAAGAAGGAGTAGGGGAAAATGTAACTGAAAAAGCAGGGACAGTGTTGTAAAATTCAGCAGCTTTATGTTTCTCAATGGTAAGTATGTGAATTGCTGTCTTAAACAACAGCATGGTTGGGAGCACATCTTGCTCCTGTAAAATGGCATCAATGAGGAATCAAATTAATAGCACAAACTAAAAAAGTAAATCTTACCTTCTCAGTAATTATGCAAAGTCCAAAAATTTGAAATAATCAAAAAACATATTCTGCACAAATATACTCAGCTATGAACTTTTTAACAGAATTAAGATAAAACTGCAGGACAGACATATACTTAAGTTCAAAAAGAGAATTGATTTCCTTTCAAGAAAGAAACAATAATTTATAGTCACTATTGTCACCAAGCCATTTTCCCTTTAGTGTTTATCAAGTTAGCTTATATTTTGAAATGCTGGCACAACATTGAGAAAGACTATAGATCACAGTCAGGCTGTGTGGGTGTAGCTTTCAGCTCCAGAACTTTCTAGATGTTTCTCTTTGACATTTGTTAAATAATTGTAATAATTGCTTGTCATGATGGAATGTGGGTGAAGATTGAGGGGAATTTAGTAGTATGCTCCTAGGAAATAATGGACAGTACTAAATTGTGGCTACAGTCACCTGCATTTCTTTTATTTCTCTTTATGTGGAAAAATATGCATATATATCACATAAATGCAAACTATTTTAAACATAACCTTTTGGAGTTCTTTGTTTTGTTTGTCTACTTCTTACCATTCTCCTGCCTTGTCTCCCCAGTGGCATTTAGTAATAGGGTGTGTTCACCCTATTTTCTTCATTGATACATAACAGTAAAGTTTTGCATCATATACACACACATATCTATCTATCATCTATCTATCTATCATCTATCATCATATATCTATCATCTGTCTATGGTTTTCCAGTTCTTATAATAGTATGGCTGTGTTATTTACATTATGCTACATTTTTCACTCAAAAATTCCTGGAAATTTCTCTGGGTCATCTAAGATAGATCTTATATATTATTCTAATTACTGCATAATATTCTGGAATATACATAACTGAGTTAGTCCTTCATTGAAGGGTGAACATTCACTTGGCTTTTAGATATTTTACCCTTGTCATAATATTAGATACTAAAATGTTTAAATTTTAATAACTTGTCCTTTTACTTTTATGAGTTACCAAACCAAGTTTGGAATTTCTGTATTGAAATGTACTTGCTTATTTAGTTTGAATTGAAATTTCCAGGTTAAAGATGACACTAGACATATGGTATTTGTCTTTCACTGCCTGGCTTATTTTGCTTAGCGTAAAGAACAACAATTAAAATTAAAAAATATATATTAAAAAAAAGATGGCATTAGAAGTAAGCTACACAAAGGGCTTTTTGCTGTTCAACAATATATTTCAAGTATACCATGCCAGAAATGCCAGATTTCAAGAAGATTATCTGGCATTTTCTGTTATTGGTAAGCAATGTATCCATAATGCTTAGAAGATCATCTGCTATTTATTATGTTCAATATATATTTCTTGAATAAGTGAACAGAAAGAATATAATACTTCATGTTTCTACAACCAATGTGCTAGACTTTCTTTTTTATCCAATTTCCAACACCAATAGATTTTGTAAATTTTTTGCATATTTAAATTATTTTTATGATCCTTAGAGGCATGAAGTTTACCTTATTATATTCATTTTACATTTTCTTAGTATCTTATCATTTTTTATGTCATTTTGCAATTTGGGTTGTTATTCTGTGAATTACCTATTAAAAGTCTATATATTGTTTTATTTCTATATGTTGTTTTTCTCAATTAATAAGAAATTTTTATATTATTACAGCATTTTTACTTTTTATCTGCACTGTAAATATATTTATGAACTATCATTGTGTATTGTCTTCCTTATGGCATTCTTTACAAAAATAAATATTTCGTTATTATTGTATTTTTATGTGTTATATTTTTATTAGCTTATACAAACTATAAGTCCTTATAATAAATGTGTAATTATTCTTTGATAAATGCCTTTTTGATTACTCACCTTGAAAATTTAACTCTAATCTTTGATGCAAAACTCTAGTCCTTACTATAATAAATTAAAAATTTCAGTTAGTTTTGTTCACCATACTCTATTTGTTTATCAGGAAATGACTTTGTACATCTTCAAACAATTAAGTCAATCATTATTAAATATAATTTATTAATATATTTGAGAATTAATGTCTTTATTTACTGTTCAAGATTAAAGAACATTGTTCTTATTTTTCTTATTTTCAACAATATATCCCAAGTTTGTTATTGTATTTTAAACTTTGTATTTATTTTATGATTTTTTAAATTTAATTTATTGGGTTGTCACTGATTAATAAGATTACATGGGTTTTATGTGTTCATTTCTATGATGCATGATCTATGTCTTGCATTGTATGCCCACCACCCAAAGTCTGTAGTTTTCCTTTTTTGTGTTATCTTTACCAGGTTTTGCATCAGGTTTATGTTGGCCTCATAAAATGTGTTAGGAAGTTCCCTCCCTCCCTCCCTCCCTCCCTTCCTCCCTCCCTCCCTCCCTCCCTCCCTCCCTTCCTCCCTTCCTTCCTTCCTCCCTTCCTTCCTTCCTTCCTTCCTTCCTTTAAAAGGTTTGAAAGGATAGGTATAAAATCTTTGTTCAGTAGAATTCACTTAGTGAAGACATCTGGTCCTGGAATTTTATTTTGGGGAAGATTTTTTTTTTAAAGATTTTATTTGTTAGAAAGAGAAGGAGGAAGCATTGATGTGCAAGAGAAACATTGATTGGTTGCCTCTCACACATCCCCAGCCGGTGATCTGACCCACAACCCAGGCAAACTTTTGCTTTGTAGGACATTGCCTAACCCACTGAATCACATCAGTCAGGGCAGTGTGGGGAGGTTTTTTATGATAATTTTCATTTCCTTACTGTTGATTGGCTTATTTAGATTTTTCAGTTTTTCATGATTCAGTCAAGGAAGGTTACATATTTCCAAGAACTTATCCATTTCTTCTAGGTTATAGTATTCTAGTATGATCCTTTGTATTTGTGTGTCTGTAATAACTTATCCTCTTTCATTTCTGATTTTGTTTAGATGAGCCTTTTTTTTCCCCTTAGTGAATCCAGCCATGGATTTGTCAATTTTATTAATTTTTCCAAAGAACCAGCTTCTTGTTATATTAATTTTTATAGTTTTATTGCTCTTTATTTCATTTAATTCTGCTCTAGTTTTTCACATTTCATTTCTTTTTCTGACTTTGACCTGCTTTTGGTCTTCTTTTTCTTGTTCTTTAAGATGTAATGTTAGGTCATTTCCTTGATATATTTTTTTTTTCTTGAGATAGGCCTGTAATCATTAAAGATTTTGTTTTTACTACATCTTTCATGAATACCAGAAGTTTTGATGTCATACTATCATTTCATTCATCTCCATGTGTCTTTGATCTCACCTTTTATTTCTTCTTTGACACAGTAATTTTTTAGTATATGTTGTTTAATCTTTACATGTTTGTGGGTTTTTACTTCAGTTTTCAGTTGATTTCTAATTTAAAAGGATTGTGGACAGAGAATATGCTTGGTGTGATTTCATTCTTTTTAAATTTGTGAAGACTAGTTTGGTGATCCAAAGTATGGTTAATCTTTGAGAATTTTCCATGTGCACTGGAGAAGAAGGTATAAACTGAAGTTCTGAGACTAAAGGCTTTGTAATTTAATTATATGAATTTGGTCTAATTTGCCATTTAAGACATTTCTTTATTGATTTTTTTTGTTTGGATAATTTCTCTAGATGGTTATGCTTTTGTCTGTTTCTCCCTTTAGTTTTTTTAATAGTTTCTTTAAATATTTTGGTTCACCCTGATTGGGTACATATATATTGAGAATTGTTATATCTTCTTGATGTAATGTCTCTTCTTATCATTGTAAAATGCCTAGCTTTGTCTCTTATTACTTGTGCTATCTTGAAATCTATTTTGTCAGATATAAGTATAGCTACACCTGCTTTTCTATGGATGTTTATTTGCATGGAGAATTATTTTTCACCCTTTCACTTTGAGTCTGTCTTTGTCTTTGAAGTTTATATGTGTCTTCTGAAGGCAGCTTACGATGAAGTTTCATCTTTTTATTCAGTCTTCTACTCTGTGTTTTTTCTTATTGGTGAATTCAGTACATTTATATTTATGGTAATTATTCATGTATGATGATTTCTTATTTTATTTTAAATTATTTTTATTGTTGTTCAGTTAGAGGTGTCCCCATTTCCACCCCATTACTCTCCCCCTGCCCTACCCATCCCCACCTTTCACATTCAATATTCCCCTCCTGTTGTCTTTGTCAATGTATGAGAATTTCTTATAACCATTTTACCTTTTGTTTTCTGGTAGCTCTGTGCCTCCATTGGTTCTTTTCCTCTGTGTTTCTGTATTGTTTTTTGTCTGGTGGTATTCTGTACTTCTTTCCTTTCTTTTCTCTTTTATATAAACTATGTATCTCAGTTTGTGTTTTTGTGTGTGGTTACCATTAGGTTTATAAAAAATAAAGTTTCATATATACAGTAGTTTTTTTTCTTTTTAATGCATCTGCTTTTCATTCTCTTTTGCAAATTCAGACCTTTAATCCCTCCCCTTTTATGTTTTTCTTGTCATAAATTATCTATGCTGTAAGATTGGTGGAAATATACTCATAGTTTTGTGATGTTTTGTCCTCTGTTTCAGGTAGTATAACCCCCTTGTTTCTTGCAATAGAGATCTTCTGGTGATAAAATCCCTCAATTTCTGTATGTCTGAAAAAGTCTTTATTTCTCCTTTATTTTTAAAGGATAGCTTTGCTGGATATAATATCCTTTGCTGGTAATTTCTCCCTTTCAGTATTTTGCATGTTTGGTTACACTCTCTTCAAGTTTGTACAGTTTCTGCTGAGAATTCTGATGTTAATCTAATAAGCTTTTTAAAATAAGTCTCTCTCTTCTTTTTCCTGGTTACCTTAATAATTATTTCTTTGTCATTAATTTTTGACAGTTTTAATACAATGTACCTTGGAGAAGGCCTCTTTGAATTGAGATAACTAGGTTTTCTGTTTGTTACTTGGTTGAGGATCTAGCTCTTTCCGTAGGTTTGGGAATTTCTCATCAACTATTTGAATAGGCTTTCTGATCCCTTTTTTTCTCTCTTTTTCTGGTATGCCTATTATTCTTACATTACTCTGGTTGATGGAGTCAGATAGTTCTTGTAGAGTTATTTAATTTTTTAAATGGTCAGGTCTCTTTCCTCTGCCCTCTGAATCATTTCTAGATGTATCTCTTCAATATCACTAATTCTTCCCTCTGCTTTATTGGCTCTATTTATTACGCTTGCTGGTTCATTCTTGATATCTCCTATGAGTTCTTCATCTCCAGAATTTCTGTTTGGTTCTTTTTTAAAGTTTCAATCTCTTGAATAAAGTAATCATTTTGTTCACTTAATTTTTTTAGTTCATTAAACTGCCTGTGTTTTCTTGCATCTCTTGAGATTTTTGGGAACTGCAATTTTGAATTCTCTGCCATTTAAATTACATATTTCTATTTCTTGAGTTTATTTTCTAGATTTTTTAATTTTCTTTCTGAGCTCCCTTGTTACCTTGGTTATTCATGGCATTTGATGGATTCCTTGTCTGTCTAGGCATCTGTGTATGAGTAGCACTTTCCTAGAAGATTAATACAAAGAAGTCTTTCTATTGTTTTCCAGGGGGTACCCTTGAAACACAACTTGTTTAGCTTTCTTGTTCTTCTTTGGCTTTCCAGATCTCTGTGGAGTGGTAAAAAATGCCCAGTTTCCTCTGGGAATGTGGATAGCTCCCCTGTGATCTGGTACGTCCATTTTCAAGGGACCAACCCCATGGGGGAAAGCAGTGGGTGATCTGTGAAATCCCAGTGCTCTTTCCCACAGCCACATGCCCCCAGCAGCACAACCTCCATGTGTGGGAGGATAGTCAGCTGGGGGGAACCTGTCAGATATCCTTGTTACTTTACCTTCTTAGCAATGGTGGCATCCTCTTTGCACCTCCACTTGACCACAGAATTAGTCACCAAGTACTCAGTTCACTCAGAGAGAAAGTGTTTCTGTAGTAACCATTCTCAGGTTTGCAGATAATGTGCTCAGCACCCAACAGGAAGAGTGAGATGAGGCATGCTCTGAATGTTTAAGGGTGGAGGCTTGGCTCTAGGCTTGTTTTTTTTTGTTTGAAATGCCGATTGCCAGACAATCATGACCACATCTCTGTGCTTCATGTCTACCCTAGTCACTTGGCTCAGAGGCATCTCATATTGTCTACTCATTCAGGAATGCTCACTAAATCTTTTTGCTCACTAAACTTTTTTGCAGCTGAAGGGAATAGCTGCCACAACCTGATTTCTCCCCTGTCTGGGCTGAGTCTTACAGGGAACTCCTGGGGCTGCATCTATGACTCCTTTGAGTTCTTCTTTCTTCTCATCTTCTAGGTCTGTTCATACTTACTTACCTTTAGATAGTTCAATGTGTGGATCTGAGATGTATTTGTACATTGAGTAGGAAATTCTTTGCTGAATTATAGCTGTTCAAATTTTAGAAACTACAAGAGGAGAGACCAATGGCTCTCTCACACCACCATTCCTCTGACATCACCCAAGGTTTTTATGTTAATTCCAAGTTTTCTGTTTTTGGAGTTTCCTTATGCAAATAATTATTGCTAGCTTCATTTCAAAAATGGAAAACCTAATTAAACAGTCTGTGCATAAAGTTAAGACTTTATGAAAGTAATTTTATATAAATATTATAAGTTAATAATTTATAATAACCACAAATGAGAGAAAAATTACATGATAAAATATCCATATTATTCTTTTATGATTTATAAATTATTCCTACATTCATTTTTATAGCATTAATAGTATTTAATTGAAGATTGTATTTAAATTACCACCAAATTTTTTAAGTGTTTTCTTTTGTTGTTTAAGAGCTTATATAACCAAATGCTTATAATTTTTTTAAATTTTAATTGTTGTTCACATACAATTTTCTGCCTTTCACTCCCATCCCAGCCCAACAGCCCCCAGCCTTCCCCACCTTCCTCCTGTTTCCAGCCCCCCTTGTTTTTGTCCATGTGTCCTTTATACTTGTTCCTGCAAACCCTCCCCCTTTTCCCCTGAAATTCTCTCCCCTTTCCCCTCTGATCACTCTCAGCCTATTCTCTGTTTCAGTGTCTTTGGTTATATTTTGCTTGTTTGTTTGTTTTGTTGATTAGGTTCCTATTAAACGTGAGATCATATGGTATTTGTCTTTCACCGCCTGGCTTATTTCACTTAGCGTAATGCTTTCCAGCTCCATCCAAGCTGTTGCAAAGGGTAGGAGCTCCTTCTTTCTTTCTGCTGCATAGAATTCCATTGTGTAAATGTACCGTAGTTTTTGATCCATTCGTTTACTGATGGGCACCTAGGTTTCTTCCAGCACTTGGCTATTGTAAATTGTGCTGCTATGAACATCAGGGTACAAAGGTTCTTTTGGATTGGTGTTTCAGGGTTCTTAGGATATAATCCTAGCAGTGGAATTGCTGTGTTAAAAGGCAGATCTATTTTTAGTTTTCTGAGAAATTTCCATACTTTTTTTTTTCATAGTGGTTGCCCCAGTCTGCAATCCCACCAACAGTGCACCAGGGTTCCCTTTTCTTCACAACCTTTCCAACATTTGTTGTTTGTTGCTTTGTTTATGATGGCCATTCTGACTGGTGTGAAGTGATATCTCACTGTAAAATTAAATGTGCCTGTAAATATATGTCTTTGTGTGTATATGTGTATATATATATACACACATGGAGATGCATGGACTATATATATGTGTGTGTGTGTGTGTGGATATATATATGGATGGATTATGTGTAATAATAGTGATAATATAAAATTTGAATTAATGGAAAATTGCTACTTTTCTCAAGTGATTTCTTTTTAATTCATGTTATTTTATGTTTTTCACATATGATAACTTGACTAGTTCCTATTGGCATTGCTTCTAATGCTCTCTGCTACAGTTGCATACAAAAATGAAAACAGATGTTGGCAGAAATTTAAACAAGTATTAAAATTAATATTTTAAAAATTGAATAACATCATCATTGAAAATACATATTATAGAAAGATGAAATAGAAAGATGTGACTGTCATTATAAACCATGGTAGTTTTTATACCTAAATCCCCCTCCCTCAAATATATTCTGTTCTTTCTTTTACTTACCTGTGGTTTGATGGTCTAATCTCACTGGGGAAAACCATTTCTGAGACTTCTAGGATTTCTTAAATTTATTTTTATTTATTTATTATTCAATACATAAATGTTTGCATTGTAATAATTTTTGGAAATATAATGGTGACAAAACATTAATGACCAGGAAACATAAAGTCTTCAGGACTGGGCAGACATTGAAAAATGCATTTTATAATAAAAAAGATAATAGAAGAAGTAAACATCATTACTACATCATAGAGGAGAAAGGCTATATTTAATATAGTCTTTAATATATTTAATTAGCATATTTTATTAATGTATTTAATATAGTCTCTTACTTTAAAAGCTAAAAACACAAAACACTTAGCCTTCCATAAACTCTTTGAACTAGTGTATTACTATTTTACCCATTTTTTGAGCAATGGTTCTTGAGAAATGAAACTAAAGTAACAATCTCTGGGAAGGATATTTTTTAAGAAAACAGATGCTGTCAACAACTGAATCTAAAAAAAAATCCCAAACTAAACAAACAAGCACAACAGGAATGATATAGAGATCATTAAGAGGGTTATCAGCTGGTAGTAGGAAAGGGGGAAATGTGGGGGAAAGGTGAAGGGATTAAGTACAAATTGGTGGGTATAGAATACACAGGGGGATATTAAGAATAGTATAGGAAATAGAGTAGCCAAAGAACTTATATACCTGACCCATGAACATGAACTAAGGGAGGGGATTGCTGGAGAGGATGGGGGTGTCAGGCAGGAGGGAGACGGGGAAAATTTGGGCAACTGTAATAAAATCAATAAAATATAGTTTTTGAAAAAAAAGTATTGATTTGGACCTTGACTAGTGTGGTTCAGTGGGTTGAGCACTGTCCTAGTAAGCAAAGAGTTAGTGTTTTGATTCCCAGTCAGTGCCCATGCCCGGGTGTGGGTTTGATTCCCAGTGGGGAGGCCTATAAGAAGCAATCAATCATGTTTCTCTTTTGCATTGATGTTTTGCTCCCTCTCTTTTTTATAAATAAATAAAATCTTTAAGAAAAAAACAGGAAATGACAGTCTTTGACTAGATATGATCCTGTATATATGTGACATCTGGAAATGACAACGAAGGATATGGGAGCAGAAATATAAAAGAATCTTACTAATGAACTTCTTATGAGAGGCAATTGTGTGTTCTCACCGCTTAACTCATTTTGATTTGGATATACTGGTCCTTGACACTAAACTTAATTCAACTGACAAACAGCTATTTACTGGGAATTAAATGTGTCTTCTGAATTTATTTATTTGAAACACCAATCTTGAAATATTATAAAAAATGAGATAAGATTAGTCTGCCATGATTTTATTTTAATTAGTCATTGCCAAACACTGAATTTCATAAGAAATTCACATATTTTAATACTTTATCTTAAATTTTACAGCAAATTTTATAAGATTCCTTGTTAAACTGGATTATGGATTCAATATTCTTGTTTAAACATTAAAATATATACTAATATTCTCTCTGATGTTCTATCCCCAAGATTTTTCAAAGGTTTCTGAATTACATATAATATTTACAAATTTCTTTATTCTCTGCAATATAATTTGATGGGCCAAGGGATCTGAATGAATTTGTAGTAAATAATAGACTTGTTAAGTATCTTTATCTATTCATGGTTTCAAAAAAGAAGCTTGCGTGTGTATATGATAATGATGACAAGAATATACATTTAAATTTTTATTTCTGTAAGATTTTGGTGGGAAGATGTCATTTTAAACACTATTTATTAACAGTTAAGTTTTGCTGTTTTCAATGGTTAAGGACAGAATTACTAATTGCAGTAGAAAATCCCTGCTTATAGAATTAGAGTGGAGTTAATCAAGGATTGATATAAGAAAAAATTCTCAATTACACAGTTCCAGATGAAATCAGAAATGCTGCATACTAGAAACTAAGATTTTAAAAGTGTTTATTTGTATTGCCAAATTTATTCTTAGAATTATTGTAGAGCTCAAGCTAAACTATCCTTTTGTGAAATAATATAGGCATCAGTCTCCAAATGTAGTTACACTCAACTGACAGATAGTTATTTAGGGAGACCATCTAAGGGAGAGTTTGGAGTCCCATCTGTTTAAGGACTGGCTGCCAGCAATAACAAAAGATAGGGAAGATCCATCATTCTAAATGGGGATCAATGACTGAGAGCATACTGTAAAAAAATGTCAGGAGAGTGTTATTTTATATTGGGGAAAAGTCAGAACAATATTGACTCTCTCTCATGTAGAATTGGATTAGGGACACAGTTTTTTCTTCTTCTTCTTCTTCTTCTTCTTTTTCAGCAAGAGGGGAATGAAGGGAGAAAGAGAGGGAGAGAAATATTAAGGCATGAGAGAAACAGAGACTTGACTGTCCCAGCTCCTCCTGCATGTGCCCTGACCAGGAATTGAACCAGCAACTTTCACTTTGTGGGACTGTACCCAACCCACTGAGCCATGCCAGTCAGAGCAAGGAACATAGTTTCTATTGACTGTTCCAAGGAACTTGTTCAAGTCTTTCTAATAACAGTAAGACAAGGCACTCCAAGTCTCTACTTATCATTAAAAAGAATAAAAAGTATGTTCATTGACTCACTCTTCAGAGAAAACAAAAGTGTCTATGCTGTGTGACTTTCAAATTTCTCCTCTACTATCCTTTAAGGTAAAACATACAACACACAATTAATACTCAAACAGAGTTTTTTTTCCCCATCAAGCAGATGGTCTATCTACTTGAACATGTTATAGTCTAGTCAATCATGCAGTCATAGACTAGTAAATTAGGCAGGTACCCAAAATGTCATTGGTAAAATCTCAAATTCAGTACGACCTAAAGAAGCTAAATGACTGCCTACAAGATTAAACAATCATACAAAAAACATGGTTGGCCAAAGAGAAAGATATAACTGGAAACAAATATATTTTTAATTATTATACTGTTTTCCTATGATGCCATCCCAATTAGCATTTATTAAGTGATTATATATTTGGGAAGATATAATTAGTATGACTCAAACAATTACAAATAATGAAACAAAATCCACTTGTGAAGAATAGAGTGAATTAATACCCATTCTTAAGTGGGTATTAATTTAGGATATTAATTAATATTAATAAGTTAATCAATATTCATCCCTCTTGTTATACTGCTTAGGTGGACAACTAAAAAAATTTTTTAATTCCACAGAATTATTTGCAACTAGTGTTTTATACGTTATTAAATCTCAGCCAATTGGATAAACTCATGCATGTTTTAGAAGTTAGCAATAAGTCAAATGCCATAATTGGGTTTTTCTTTGGAAGCATTAGTCAAGGGCTTTTTACCCATCCCTGTGTTATGATGCAGGTTTCAACTTTTTTTGGATCTTACAGAATCCAACTCTAGGACCAATAATTGTGATAGGAGCTTCCTCATGCCTACTTTACAACTGAGGCAATCTGGTGGTCAGCATGTCCCATGATTTCTCTTCATTGTAACACAGTGGGCAGCTTCCCTAGCCTTCCAGTTTAGTTATATTTTCTAACACATCACTCCTAAATTTTGAAACAATGGAAAGTCTGCTCTTCCTACCTTCTAACATATTTTCCTTCATTAAATCTATTACTCTCCTTCTGCTTGAAATAGGTTTTGATTTTTTCCCTACCATTAAAGTCTAGCATAAAAATTGTTTGCCATATCCTATCTTTACTAAAATATTCAAATAAAAAGGTATGAGTTACAACCAATATTAAAAGAAGTCTTCATAACTGAAACAAATTTAATGTTAGGTATAAAAAGAGCTAAGATTTTGCTAAACTAAGGGATGCGACAATGCCAGTTCAGATGTGAGAAGTAATTAAATTTATGGCAACAAGAATAAACTTCTACACCTCTAGTTTTCAACCACATACTGAATTCCTGTTCTTTACTAAGTAGCATGAATACATTCAGTTTGAATTGCTATAAACATCACTTTAACAGAGTGCAGCTATGTTTGGGATAAATGATAAATGATAAAACACAGTTGAGTTAATAGGAGAGAATTAAAATAGAGATGCCCTTAAAAATGGAAGCTATTAAAAAAAGTCTTTGAAGGGTTTAAAAAAGGGACTGACATGATAAAAACAATGTTTAAAGCATTACATGGTCAGTAATATGTAAGACAATAGAGAAGCTGAACTCCAAGGATATTAAGATTAATGTTGCTGGAAAGGAAGGCATAAATACACGATCAAGGTTTTTTAGCAAGGATGATATCTATAGCATATGGATTTGTTTTAGTGAGAAGTTAACTTCAGAAGATAAACATTAATAAAGACTCTCATATAAGGCTCTAATAGAGATGAGACCACATAAATAATGATAACTTCCATCCTCATCCCAAACTACAGTGTGTTTTAGGGAGAGAAAATGCTCCATCTTCTCTCCTTCTCTCAACATTCTCTATTTTAGTCGTGCCCTTAATTTTTTTTCCTGAAGCAGAGCTTGGCTTCTTGCAGACAATTTAGAAGTTACCAAAAAGCTGAAAATATATGCCAGGGAGAATGGCAACCTGAATAGTAGAAATCTGTCCTTGATGGAGTTCTAAGAGGGCAGCATGAGCTGAGCCTGAGAACCTTTGGCGCAGTGTGTAACCCAAGTTGAGTCAGGTTCCCATCTGTAGAGAGAAAAGAGGACATATGTTTCTGCTGCTGCCCACTGCTATCTAATCCCCAACATCTTGCTTCTCACAAACCACACTCCAACACCCACACAAACACTCTACTATGGGCAATTCTTTTGAGCACTTGAAGAAAAAACTGACAGGGTGGGGTCTTAAACAGAAGAGCATGGACAATAGGTTAAGGTGGGATGAATTCTACTGCACTTGACATTCAACTTGTCCTTGTTCCAGGGATAGCAGGCAAGATCAGTGAGTCAAAGAATTTCTTCCATTCATATGCATCCTCTGGACTGTGGTATGTGAATCTCAGGATATAGTTCTGCTTGAAATGAGGTTGGAACCGTATGCTCTCTGTGGTTTCTTGGGATAAAGAGCACTTGAGCAGTAATACCTAAAAGTGACAATAGATACATATTTGACATATTTTTGTGCCAAATCCATCTGGGTCTAGCTGTTTGTGCACTACACTGAGCAAGACTTTTTTTTGTCCCATGATAACAAAAGTTTAGGCATTGTATATACATAACATAAGCTGATTGTCAGAACAGAGGGGGATTGGTGTTATTCATGACTTGTAATTACATTGATTTGTGGATAAGTCAGTGTATCCCATATAGGTTGAGAAGTTTACCCATTTGTTTAACAAATTAGTGAATGAGTTTAGTTTTGAACCCACTTAGAAAGGAGGCCTGATGCTTCCCACTAATTCCCCCAACAAAAATTTAGTCTGGCTCCCTGTAAGTCAGACACTGAGTAATAGTAAACAAAACCAGTCCATGTCCTCATGAACCTTATACATTAATGGAGCAGACAGGTAATACAATAGAAAACAAACCAACAAGTAAAGTCTAGTGTACATAGTGCCAAGTAAAATCATGGAAAGAGGAGTATGCTATAATAATGTAAGAGGAGCCTATTATGGATGCAGTGGTTCGCTTTCGGCATCTATTTCCAAACACTCTCTGGCAGAACAGAGGCTGGAAAACATGGGTAGGTTTTGTGTGCAAACTGGATTCCACCAGTTAGAAGCTCCAAAATGAGATGTTGAAGGCAAAGTGAAGCTTCTTGGGCTATTGCTGCCATAAAGCTTAATTGTAGAGAAGTTGATTTTTTTCTACCTTATAATTCCAGAATGCTTTGTAGGAGTTGAGGGTTGGTGGCAGTTGGTCGAAAGTAAATTTTTTTCATTGACGCCATGATTGTAGTGGTAGATTCTTGAAGTCAGTGTTTCTGGTAATAGCCTCCTGATTCCCCACCTTCCTAATTATGGCACAGGTAGTGACTGCTCTGGCAGACTGCTAGCTGCTCTTGTGCTGGGAGTATTTGCTGGTGATTTATCTGAGTTCCTCCTCCTCTAGACATTCTAAAATTTTCTCTGATAAATCTATTTCTGATTAAGATATCCTGTTTTTTCTTAAATGTATTCCTGTAATGGAGGCTTAACTGATAACAGGAACTCATTTAGGTTGTTTTTTATTAGGAAAAGCATTTCTAAAGACACGACTCCATGTTGATAACTGAAGGATAAGTAGTTAACTAAGTGATAACTGGGTAATAGGACTGTTCAGGCAGAGAGAGCAGCATGGCCCAAACCCTGACACTGAAAAGAAAATTTCTCAAAGTACTGAAGGTAAACTAGGTGATCTATCTTCATGGGGGACAAGGGGACAATTTACAGTTTATCTTGAGAGCATGTATGAGATGGGCTGCATCTCAATCTCTATATAACAGGGGAAGATATCTTTCTGTCTTTGTAATCCTTAGCAAATTGTTTATTATGTATATAACATTTTTGTTTAATACTTATTCAATTAAAAAAATTCTTTTCCTTCTTTTTCTAGAAAAATTTTCTGGGTTGGCAGGAAATTAGTTTTTAATTTTATATCCCCAGCAATATGTAGTCAACCTTTAGATACCTTAAATGCATATTGTATTCAACAATGTTTATTCAAACTTGAATAGATTCAATTCAACATATTCACCATATCTCTTAACCTCTCATACGATATACTTGTTTTCTTTTCTTCTACTCTGCGCTGTAAAAAACCTTGTGATCTACTTTTGAATTCAACTGTTATCTTTGTCACTAAATCTAGTCTGCTTTTAATCTGCTATTTGAATTTTGTTTCTATTAGTACATATATTTATTTTTTCAATCTACTTGATTTTTAAAAACCTGCTTTTTCATTACTTAAAGTTTTCCTTTGGCATTACTTACAGATATTTTCAAGTTGTTTTTTTTTTAATTTTTTAGATAGCAAGAATAATCTCTCTTGCTCTCATATTGTTTTCTGTTAACTAAAATATAAATAACGATTACAGATCTGTTACTGTAATTTTATATTCATTTTTAATTCAGATGTCTTATTTTTTTTGTGGCTTAGAAATATTTTGTATTTAATTCTTTTTTAAAATAATATTTGCGGGAATTATTAAGAATTCTGTGAGAATGAAAGTGTGTTTCTCCAAAATTTCTCTCATTTTTTATTAAGGAACTAGAGTAATATCGGGCAGAATATATTAAAGTCACAACCTGAGGATTTTTATTCCTGAGTATTGGGAATTTATGCTGCATATTAAATACCCATTATCACAAAATTTAGCATCTCACAATGTTTCCTAAGGCCAATAATCTGGGATTATTTTGTCTGAGGGATACTGGCCTGGCAGCTCTCACAGGTTGCAGTCAAGATGTTGTCTGGAGCCACTGTGTTCTCAGGGCTTGACTGGTGCTGGAGAATCTGCTTACAGGAAAGCTCACTTGCTTGGCTATTGGCTAGAGACTTCATTTTTTCTGGGACATATACTTCCCCATAGAGCTGATCTTAACATAGAATTTATATTCTTTGCAGAGTGAGCAATCTAAGAAAGAGAAAGGAAAGAGGAAGAAACTTTTATTACCTAGACTTTGAAATCACACACTATCACTTCCATTTTATTCTATTTATCACAAGTCACTATGTCCAGCACATTGTCAAGGGGGAAAAAATTAAGTTCTCTCTTTTAAGGGAAAGAATATCAACTAATGAATGGGCACATTTAAAATAGGTTATGAATTTAACTGATGGTTGACTAGTCATTTTACCTCTCAGCCATGATTGTTGTTTTTTTTTTCTGCTGTACTTTGTCCAAAAAGGGTTTTCTAGCAGTCATTTGAAAGTAGAGAGTAATTTAGATGGACATAATTCTTATTTACAGTATAAGTGTGGCCCTTTGGGATCATTTACTATACTTTCCCTTGTGGAAGCCACTTGGATTTACTTTATTATACTTACATTTTATTAAATCATTGAAGTTATAGCTCATTCCTAAAGTTTGGAAAATATTCTTAGGTAAAAGCAGTGTTCCACTTATGTCTAAGTTTCTACCTTCGCTTATATTTATCTTATACAATATATCTTTTTAGTCCTTCTATGCTTCCCAAATGATTTTGTGTTTTGAATCATCTGGTATTTTTAACTTAATAATAGACACAATAGAAGCTGCAAAAATAATACAAACAGATACAGGGTTATGTAATACCACTTCTCCATAACAGAGGTGGGGAACGGATAGCAAAAAATTGCTAGTAAAAATGGAAAAGTCAACTTTTGATAAAACTTTGCAAATTTACCATACCAAGCATTGCAGCAATTTGAGACTTATTTATTGCAGAAAAGAATGACTGAACGTAAATAAGAAAAGTCAGGAATTGTGGTGTTTTAACTTGACTACACCTCAGGTTTGTGGTAGCCATGAAAGCCACAGCAGGCCTGTCACCACCGTGTAGCTCTGAAAACCAGCAGCTGTGCAGCCACTGGACAGAGCAGGCTATACTGAAGTCCATCATAAATTTCCATCTCTAGAGCATTGTCATAATTTGACCCATTTTACTGTTTCCTGGAAAAAGTTTCATTTACATGTACATTTTATTCATATCTGAGTACCTAATTTTTTAGAGGAATTGCCAGTGGTATGGGTTTTAATATCAGTTTCCCATTTGTTACTAGTATTTAGAAATATGATGGGATTTGGTGTGTTGATCTTTTATTCTGAAAAGCTGAAAACTCATGTATTCTTTTTTTGTTGTTGAATCTTATTTTTTAAATTTTTTTTATGTATACAACCATGACATCTGCAGACAGGGATAGTTTTATTTCTTTCTTCCTAATCGGAATGCCTCTTATTCCCTTTTCTTGCCTTATAATGCTGGATAATGCTTTATAGATCAATGAACAAGAATAGTCTAGAAATATACCCACATACCCAGCTATTTGAAGTTCCACAATTTTCAAAAGCAATTTGTGGGAAATAAAAACCCTTTCTATTAGAAAAGGATGGATACTGAGACAGCTGTATAGCCACATAAATGAAATTTAACTTTGACCTCTATCTTATCCTACACAAAAATTATCTTGAGCTGAAATTATGAAGTTAAACACAAACACTAAAGACACAAATCATCTGGAAGAATACCTGGAATAATATGATGTCAACATTTGGGCAGAAAATTTTTATCTGAGAGGACACAGGAAGCACTAATCATAATAGAAACAAACTGATAAAATACACCTCATCATTTTTTAACTTCATAAAATGTAGCAGTAAAAATGAATATGCAAGCCACAATCTCAGAGATAATACAATACATATGTCTAGCCAATGACTTAAAAATATAAGAAAACTAACTCAATAAGAAACCACACTGTCAATTTAAAATAGACAAATTTTAAATAGAAACAAATTTAAAAATCAAAATAAGAAATGATTTTGAAAAAAATGGTTACAAAATGTAACACATATAACAACCACAGGAAGAGGTGTTTATTATTGGTCAGGAAGAAATTGAAAACTAAGATCATAAGATCACATTTCATAAATATTAAAATTGCTAAATTTAAGAGTACTAATTTTACCCAATATTGGTGATACTACAGAAATAACATTATAATGATAGAAATCAGGACAGTGTTTACTTCTGGGGCAACAGAGTCTGTCTATATAGAAGCAGAAAGAAGTTTTCTGGGATAAGGGACATATTTCTTGATTGAGGTTTGGATATTGTTGGTATATGCTAGACAAAAATTTTCAAACTCCATACTTGTGAATTTTACTGTATGTAAATACCTTAATAAAAATAACACTATTACATATACTGATGTGGAGTAAAATTGCTACCCATTCAATTTCTCCTAAATCCAAATCATGAGTATGGTAGATCGGGCGGTGATGATGTGGCAGTGTTGGAATGGGTGACAGAGAACAGTAGTGCTTTTGGAGTTTTAAATTACTAATAGAACAGTTGAAAGATGTGACTGCAGGTTCACTGTAGGAAGACTTCTGGTTCAAAAGATTTTTTGGGAAGTATGTTTTCCCTGAAAGAATCTCTGATTCCTAGTTAAATTAGGCATGCTTTATGAACAAAGTTATGTGTTAAAATAGTTTTGTGGATAGTACAAAAGATTTAGAAAGCTAAGAACCCAGGCCAACTGTGATCATTAACTACCTTCTTAACTCAAAATTCCACTAAACAAAGCTACTTTCTGCTCCCTTTTGTCCTAGTCTAGTCTTTCTGTGCATGCTCAGACAAAGGCATCATAATCCTTAATATCATCTCTAAATCCATAGGGCACTATGTTTGTGCTGTGGATCAAATATGACATGTAATATGAAGTTGGTTGAGTTTCCTTTATTAAACTAGGATGTATACATTTGTAGTACCATAGGACAAAATCATATCTAAGAACATAGAGCAACAAAGGAACATAATTAATGGAAATAACATAATAACTGGTTTTTCTAATTGTTGTACATTCTCAGGCAACAGCTTCTATCTCCTTGAATTTTGCTTCAATAGCTGGACTTATATGGTCAATACCATACCTGGTTCAAACCATAGCTGGGTTGGAAATATACAACTCTAGGTCTTAACTCACTACTTCCCATGAAGTGGTAGAACCTCACATTGGAAGTCAGAATACTGTTCCTGACACTAGTGTTTCTTCTGGGTCTCTCTTACTGTCCTCTAATGAGAGAAAAAACTGCTGCCTGTGAGTTAGTTTTTGTTGTTTTTGGTTTGTTTATCCCATTTGAAACATTATTAGTGAGGTTTTCAATTCAAGAGAATTTTACCA